>NC_081766.1:165000-180000 GCF_963082965.1 Carassius carassius
GTTGAATTTGAACAAAGATTTTCTAATAGTGTAATAAGCCCTGCGTGCCTTATCAGTCAGATGTTTTATTGCCAGGTCAAACTGACCAGAAGCTGAGATAGTGAGACCCAAATAATTATAACACGTCACATGATTAAGAAGTGTTCCCCCGATTGTGAAACTATATTTTTTGTCAGTAAGCCGAGGTTTTTTCTGAAAGATGATAATTTTGGATTTCTCCATGTTTATTGGTAAGGCCCAGTCTCTACTGTAATCTTCTAAAAGCGAGAGGCTTTGGTGTAGCCCCTCTTCATGAGGTGACAAGAGCAGAAGATCGTCAGCGTACAGGAGCCCTCGAGGGTCAGACCAGGACAAGGGGACTTCTCAAGTGCTGATGCCAGTTCATTAATATAGATATTAAACAGAGTCGGGCTGAGGCTACAGCCTTGACGCACTCCTTTGTTCTGACTGAAATAATCAGTACGTCTGTCGTTGATCTTGACACAGCATTTGTTCCCGTTGTATATGTCCTTTATGATGTCATATGTCTTTCCTCCTATTCCGCTCTGAATCAGTTTTAGAAAAAGTCCATTGTGCCATACCGAATCAAAGGCTTTTTTAAAATCAATGAAGCAGCCAAATATTTTTCCTTGTTTTGTTTGATGAACATATTTTTCTATGAGTGTGTGGAGTGTGTAAATGTGATTTGAAGTTCTCTGTTTTGGCATAAATCCAATTTGACAATTGTTTAAAATCTTGTGTTCTTGGATGAACTGAATTAATCTCTCATTGATGATGGAGCAGAATAGTTTTCCGAGGTTACTGCTCACTGTGATGCCTCTATAATTATTTGGGTCATACTTTTCACCTTGTTTAAAAATCGGGGTTATCACGTTCTCTTTCCAGATCTCAGGAAAGTGTCCAGATTTTAATAAGAGATTAAATAATGTTAGGATAGCAAGTCTCAGTTTGGGGCTGCTGTGTTTCAGCATTTCATTAGAAATTCCATCTAAGCCACTTGATTTCTTATTTTTGAGGGATTTCATCTTCTCTGTCAGTTCAGTTAATTCTATGGGCTTGTCTAAATGATTGAGCTGCTCTTTTCTCGTGTATTCCAGGTTATTTAGTTGGGAGGTCAGATGTTTTTGGGCGAGGGTTGGTTCGTTTAGAGAATAGAGTTTTCTGAAATGTTCAGTCCAGATGTTTGGGTCATAGATGGGAAGGTGTTTGGCCTCTTTGGATTTATCTAAATTATTCCATAAATCCCAAAAAGAATTTTGATCGATTGCTTCTTCAATTTTGTTTATTTTAATTTTTATGTGGTCAGTTTTCTTCTGTATTAATAGTGACTTGTATAGTTTAAGCGTTTCTTGATATGTGGCTCGTATTTGTTGGTTTGCAGGGTCTCTGTGTTTTTTATTTGATAATGATCTTAATTCTTTTCTTAGTTTTTGACAATCTTTATCAAACCAAGCATCTTTAGCGATTTCTTTTTTTATGTCTTTTTTTTGTGTCTCTCTCTGTCTCTCTCTGTCTCTCTCTCTCTCTCTCTGTCTCTCTCTCTCTCTCTGTGTCTCTCTCTGTCTCTCTCTCTCTCTCTCTCTCTCTGTCTCTCTCTGTTTCCACATTCAGCCACACACCATCACTAAAGTACAGGTCCTGTCTCTTTAAAACCTTTGAGTGACCCTTGACCCTAATACATCGATATTCCCTAATTTTATCTCAAGACAACAGGAGGAATAATCCTCATCTTAATCTTGCACCAGATTTCATCAGTTATTCTTCATCTAAACCTCACAGAGACAGATGGCATGTTATGAGGAGCACTGTTACAGAGATTGTTCAGCAAGAGATTATTATTCTGTCGTCGTTTATGGAGCTCAAACCTGTGTGACACAAGGAAGATGATTCCTTATTTAGAAGAATGATGGAAAACAAAACAGCAGTGCAGCCCATTGACTTTTATTGTATGAACACGTTACTGTACAAACATAACAGAATATGATCATAATGAGACACCTATAATCTTGAATGTGAGTGGATGGTTATTAAAACACGGTCATACAGCATATAAAGCACTTAAAAGACACAGTCTTCATGGATCTTCAGGATCAGGATCTTCAGTTCTGCTCAGTTTCACACAGATCAGCAAGCTCCATCATCCACTAACTAAGTCATCTGTCAGCTCTCTCTGTCTGATGCTCTCTGAATCTGATGAAAGAGAGAGAGACTGGACTCCAGGAACGGTTGAGAATCACTACCCCACAGACACACTACTGACGGACTTCATCAACACGACACACACATGACTGGGATGTTCTGCATCTAACATTCAGACGTTTCTAAGAGTGAGTGAAGCGAACAGACGAGCTTCTGTGTTTGACGTAAGATCAAGTCCAGCCAGACACGTGTCACGCTCAACAGGCCAGCGTCCGCTGCTGCGTCTCCTGCTGCAGGAAGTACTGACAGAACAGAGCTCGGACTTCCTCTCCGTCGCGGTCGTCTGTGGCGGGCGACACCTCGTCTGCGGGCTGTGGACTCTCCTCGGTCCTCACGGCCTCCTCCCAGCGCTCGATGAACTCGTCTCCGTGCACCTCGCACACGTTGTGCAGCACGCAGCAGGCCAGGATCATGGTGGGCACCACGTCCATGCGGCAGTCGTTCCTCTTCAGCAGACACTGCCAGCGTGCTCGGAGCCGCAGGAAGGCCTCGTCCACCACGCCGCGCGCCCGCTCCAGCTTACGGTTGAAGGCCCTCTGACCGGCCGAGAGCTCGCTGGACTCGGGGAAGCTCTTCAGCAGCCAGCTCTTCAGCGGGTATCCGGCGTCTCCCAGCATCAGGAAGCCCAGCGGTCGGCCCATGAAGTCCAGCGGTGGCTCGTGCAGCAGGAAGCCGTCGCAGCCGCGTGCCCACAGCGTGGAGTTCTGCAGGATGGCCGAGTGCTCGGTGCTGCCTGGGAACCCAGCGCACACGTCCCAGAACTGCCCCAGACCGTTCACCGCGCCCTGCGTGACCACCGACAGCCAGCCGCGGCTGTTCCAGTAGTTGTCTGTGTTGCTGGACGGTGCGATGATGGGCACGTGGAGGCTGCCGACCGCTCCCACGCAGTGAGGGAAGCCCCAGCGGGTGGAGAAGAGTCTGGCGGCGTCCTCCAGCTCCTGCTCGCTCGGGGGCCGCAGGTACAGCGGTCGCAGCAGCAGCACGATGGCGTGACACACGTCTCTCACACACTTGCAGACGGTGGAGCGTCCCACGCCGAACAGAGCGCTGATGGTGCGGTACTCCACGTTAGAGGCTAGACGCCACAGAGCCACGGCCACACGCTTCTCCAGCGGCAGCGCCGGACGCAGACGGGTGTCCTGACGGCTCAGCCGCGGCTTCAGCTTCCCACACAGCAGGAAGAACGTCTCTTTAGTCATGCGGAACTTCTCCAGCCAATCAGAGGGCTGGAACTCCCGCATGACCACGCGCTCCCACCAATCGGTGCTCTCGATGCTGCTCCAGACCCGTGTGGGGCGCGCCGGCGGGCCGCTGACCGGTCGAGACGTCTGAGCGATCATCATCTGTGAGAGGAAGACAGCTCAGTTATCGTTACCTGCACACTTTATGAATGTAAAGAATGTCTCATGTTTATACCATATGAAAAATGTAAAGTTGATGGATCTTTTGCAGGCATGGGTTAGGGTTAGATGATGATTTTGCATGATTAGCATGATTTTGTTAAAAATAAATTATTAATCAATATTTAAAAAAACAATCTGAAGCTTGTAGGTGTCAGAAATAAATGGAATACAGACACTTTTGGTTTCTTAACTTGTTTTAATTCACTGTTTTAAACTGAAGACCCATTCACTGCAAGAACTAGATTGTGTTAATCACGCTCACCATGATCATCCTCTTGTGCCTCTGGTGAAAATACTGTCTGTGCGCGACGCGCCGCTGAACCTCGCGTCTGCGCTGTGCGTCTGCGCTGGTGACGTCACGCCGCCGCTTCAACAGCACGTAACTGAGAGTAAACATCAACGAGCGCAGCGTCTCGTCGTTTGCCATGTTTCCGCCTTTGTTTTCGGATCGGAGCTCCAAAAGCCGCTACAGAAGCGCGATCTGTTCCTCGACGAGCCGCGATCGGTTCAGTTACTCCGCACACATGAGGTTATTTCATCATTATTAGTCCTGGCTCTGCAGACGCATTCCTCCTCTCGCTTCTGCTGCGGCTGCTGCTCTGCTCGTGTGACGTCACGCTGCAGCGCCGCCTGCTGGCCTGAGTGACGTCATCACAATCATGTTTCACCGCTGCACTTATGAGATTTAAGATTTGAAGATGACAAACATTTTCATGAATCTAATTATCTTAAATTAGTTGTATATTAATTGTTGTAAACAAACAGTTGTATTATTGTTAAGTCAAATCAGTTTCTTTAATAATTAATAATTATCGTCTGAGATCAACGTTTTTGTTAATAGTTTTTTTAATAGTTGCATCATTAATATACATAGTATATAATGGTCACTTCCTCCATCTTTTAGTTTCACTCTCATCAGGACAGCTCAAGACTTTATGGGGCCCTAAACAGATTTTATTTTGAGGTTCCCTCGGTTTCGCCAATACAGCTAATTATTGTCAGTGTTTGATTATTCGCACACTATAAATATAACACCCCCATTATCAGTTTTATTTGTTGTAGCTGTGTTTCTTGCATCAGACCCATGAGTTTTTACCCTTCTGTAACCCCCACGAGCGGTCAGGGGTTAATTGAACTTTAACATTCACAGTCTTACAGGACTAACTGGCATTCTTAATAAATATAGCTAAATAAACCTGCAGACAAGGCATTTACAGAACAGAATTTTATTTTAACAACACACATTATTAAACACACATCTAAAACAACAACTCTTGATCTATAACTAGAGCTCACTGGTATAATGCATATAATGATACTGGAGTATAATAGCAAAGACCCTATACGCTACGGTAAACAATGTTAAGCTCTTATCAGCACCCAATTTAAGAAACAGAAACTTATTTTTATTACTTAATATAAGTTATTTTACAAAGAAAACAAAAGGTAGTAAAATCTTCTGATATATTAAGATGGCAAGCGCAGCCGCTGCGGATCATGTGCAGTGTTTGGGTCGTGATCTCTAGTCATGAGCACTTCTCTCCACACGAACACACCACACAGCTCTGATCTCATTCTGTCATGGACCAGGACTACGAGACACAGCTTTTATGACAGATCAACAAACAGAATGATAACTCAGACAGTCCATCGTTAGCTGAATTTGACTTAATTTGCTCAAAATCAGATATCACCCTCAAAGTATGATTTAGATGCTTGACATGGCAAGTTAAAAATGACACTGACATTACAGGAACATCCAAGAAATCAACAAACTGGTCATCAGTCACATGAGCTCCCCATTTACTCTGGTGCTGTTTGAAAACAGGAAGTGATGGAGGACAGAACAGGAAGTAGGATGTTAGGAGACTGCCATGACTGCCACATAACTATGTGTTTCATTGGAGATTGTTTTATCTCACTGCTGTGCTTTCTGGTTATACATATTATTATTATTATTATTATTATAGGGTTTCAAGTGCGTAGTGCTAAAACCATTTTTAATTGTAAGGATTTTTATTATTATTATTCTGCTGTAAATCTGATCGTGCAGACCAAACTGTATGACCCAGAGACTTGAACCTTGGCCGGTTGGTAGAGCTAATAGTATCTAATAGTATCTCAAATCGATACTATTAGAGATAAAATTGCAACCATTCAGCCGTCAGCTACAGTATCACATCAGACAGTGCACTATAGACCCCCTGAGGAACAGTTCCACTCATTCTCTACTATAGGAGAGGAAGAATTGTATAAACTTGTTAAATCATCTAAACCAACAACATGTATGTTAGACCCTATACCATCTAAGCTCCTGAAAGAGGTGCTTCCAGAAGTCATAGATCCTCTTCTGACTATTATTAATTCCTCATTGTCATTAGGACATGTCCCCAAAACCTTCAAACTGGCTGTTATTAAGCCTCTCATCAAAAAACCACAACTTGACCCCAAAGAACTAATTAGTTATAGACCAATCTCGAATCTCCCTTTTCTGTCCAAGATACTAGAAAAGGTGGTATCCACACAATTATATTCCTTCTTAGAGAAAAATGGTATATGTGAGGATTTCCAGTCAGGATTTAGACCGTATCATAGTACTGAGACTGCTCTCCTTAGAGTTACAAATGATCTGCTCTTATCATCTGATCGTGGGTGTATCTCTCTATTAGTTTTATTGGATCTTAGTGCTGCGTTTGACACAATTGACCACAACATTCTTTTGCATAGACTTGAACACTTTGTTGGCATTAATGGAAGTGCATTAGCATGGTTTAAATCGTACTTATATGACCGCCATCAGTTCGTAGCAGTGAATGAAGATGTATCCTATCAATCACAAGTGCAGTATGGAGTACCTCAAGGCTCAGTACTAGGGCCGCTACTCTTCACGCTTTATATGTCACCTTTATTTATATAGCGCTTTAAACAAAATACATTGCGTCAAAGCAACTGAACAACATTCATTAGGAAAACAGTGTCAATAATGCAAAAATGATAGTTAAAGGCAGTTCATCATTGGATTCAGTTATGTCATCTCTGTTCAGTTAAATAGTGTCTGTGCATTTATTTGCAATCAAGTCAACGATATCGCTGTAGATGAAGTGTCCCCAACTAAGCAAGCCAGAGGCGACAGCGGCAAGGAACCGAAACTCCATCGGTGACAGAATGGAGAAAAAAACCTTGGGAGAAACCAGGCTCAGTTGGGGGGCCAGTTCTCCTCTGACCAGACGAAACCAGTAGTTCAATTCCAGGCTGCAGCAAAGTCAGATTGTGCAGAAGAATCATCTGTTTCCTGTGGTCTTGTCCTGGTGCTCCTCTGAGACAAGGTCTTTACAGGGGATCTGTATCTGGGGCTCTAGTTGTCCTGGTCTCTGCTGTCTTTCAGGGCAGTAGAGGTCCTTTCTAGGTGCTGATCCACCATCTGGTCTGGATACGTACTGGATCCGGGTGACTGCAGTGACCCTCTGATCTGGACACAGACTGGATCTGGTGGCCACGTTGACCTCGGAACAAGAGAGAAACAGACAAATATTAGCGTAGATGCCATTCTTCTAATGATGTAGCAAGTACGTCGGGTGTTATGGGAAGTTTTCCCGGTTCCGGTTTACCTAATTAATGCAGCCTAAAAATCCTTTAACGGATTTGGATATTAAAAGCATATTAGTATGTTATGTGTAAGCCAGGTTAAAGAGATGGGTCTTTAATCTAGATTTAAACTGCAAGAGTGTGTCTGCCTCCCGAACAATGTTAGGTAGGTTATTCCAGAGTTTAGGCACCAAATAGGAAAAGGATCTGCCGCCCGCAGTTGATTTTGATATTCTAGGTATTCTCAAATTGCCTGAGTTTTGAGAACGTAGCGGACGTAGAGGATTATAATGTAAAAGGAGCTAATTCAAATACTGAGGTGCTAAACCATTCAGGGCTTTATAAGTAATAAGCAATATTTTAAAATCTATGCGATGCTTGATAGGGAGCCAGTGCAGTGTTGACAGGACCGGGCTAATATGGTCATACTTCCTGGTTCTAGTAAGAACTCTTGCTGCTGCATTTTGGACTAGCTGTAGTTTGTTTACTAAGCGTGCAGAACAACCACCCAATAATGCATTACAATAATCTAACCTTGAGGTCATAAATGCATGGATTAACATTTCTGAATTTGACATTGAGAGCATAGGCCGTAATTTAGATATATTTTTGAGATGGAAAAATGCAGTTTTACAAATGCTAGAAACGTGGCTTTCTAAGGAAAGATTGCAATCAAATAGCACACCTAGGTTCCTAACTGATGAAGAAGAATTGACAGAGCAACCATCAAGTCTTAGACAGTGTTCTAGGTTATTACAAACGGAGTTTTTAGGTCCTATAATTAACACCTCTGTTTTTTCAGAATTTAGCAGTAAGAAATTACTCGTCATCCAGTTTTTTATATCGACTATACAATCCATTAGTTTTTCAAATTGGTGTGTTTCACCGGGCTGCGAAGAAATATAGAGCTGAGTATCATCAGCATAACAGTGAAAGCTAACACCATGTTTCCTGATGATATCTCCCAAGGGTAACATATAAAGCGTGAAGAGTAGCGGCCCTAGTACTGAGCCTTGAGGTACTCCATACCGCACTTGTGATCGATAGGATACATCTTCATTCACTGCTACGAACTGATGGCGGTCATATAAATACGATTTAAACCATGCTAATGCACTTCCATTAATGCCAACAAAGTGTTCAAGTCTATGCAAAAGAATGTTGTGGTCAATTGTGTCAAACGCAGCACTAAGATCCAATAAAACTAATAGAGAGATACACCCACGATCAGATGATAAGAGCAGATCATTTGTAACTCTAAGAAGAGCAGTCTCAGTACTATGATACGGTCTAAATCCTGACTGGAAATCCTCACATATACCATTTTTCTCTAAGAAGGAATATAATTGTGTGGATACCACCTTTTCTAGTATCTTGGACAGAAAAGGGAGATTCGAGATTGGTCTATAATTAACTAGTTCTTTGGGGTCAAGTTGTGGTTTTTTGATGAGAGGCTTAATAACAGCCAGTTTGAAGGTTTTGGAGACATGTCCTAATGACAATGAGGAATTAATAATAGTCAGAAGAGGATCTATGACTTCTGGAAGCACCTCTTTTAGGAGCTTAGATGGTATAGGGTCTAACATACATGTTGTTGGTTTAGATGATTTAACAAGTTTATACAATTCTTCCTCTCCTATAGTAGAGAATGAGTGGAACTGTTCCTCAGGGGGTCTATAGTGCACTGTCTGATGTGATACTGTAGCTGACGGCTGAATGGTTGCAATTTTATCTCTAATAGTATCGATTTGAGAAGTAAAGTAGTTCATAAAGTCATTACTGCTGTGGTGTTGGGAAATGTCAACACTTGTTGAGGCTTTATTTTTCATTAATTTAGCCACTGTATTGAATAAATACCTGGGGTTATGTTTGTTTTCTTCCAGAAGAGAAGAAAAGTAATCGGATCTAGCAGTTTTTAATGCTTTTCTGTAGGATATGTTACTTTCCCGCCAAGCAATACGAAATACCTCTAGTTTTGTTTTCCTCCAGCTGCGCTCCATTTTTCGGGCTGCTCTCTTTAGGGTGCGAGTATGCTCATTATACCATGGTGTCAAACTGTTTTCATTAACCTTCCTTAAGCGTAAAGGAGCAACTTTATTTAAAGTGCTAGAAAAGAGAGAGTCCATAGTTTCTGTTACATCATCAAGTTGTTCTGAGGTTTTGGATATGCTAAGGAATTATATGTTACCCTTGGGAGATATCATCAGGAAACATGGTGTTAGCTTTCACTGTTATGCTGATGATACTCAGCTCTATATTTCTTCGCAGCCCGGTGAAACACACCAATTTGAAAAACTAATGGATTGCATAGTCGATATAAAAAACTGGATGACGAGTAATTTCTTACTGCTAAATTCTGAAAAAACAGAGGTGTTAATTATAGGACCTAAAAACTCTGCTTGTAATAACCTAGAACACTGTCTAAGACTTGATGGTTGCTCTGTCAATTCTTCGTCATCAGTTAGGAACCTAGGTGTGCTATTTGATCGCAATCTTTCCTTAGAAAGCCACGTTTCTAGCATTTGTAAAACTGCATTTTTCCATCTCAAAAATATATCTAAATTACGGCCTATGCTCTCAATGTCAAATGCAGAAATGTTAATCCATGCATTTATGACCTCAAGGTTAGATTATTGTAATGCTTTATTGGGTGGTTGTTCTGCACGCTTAGTAAACAAACTACAGCTAGTCCAAAATGCAGCAGCAAGAGTTCTTACTAGAACCAGGAAGTATGACCATATTAGCCCGGTCCTGTCAACACTGCACTGGCTCCCTATCAAGCATCGCATAGATTTTAAAATATTGCTTATTACTTATAAAGCCCTGAATGGTTTAGCACCTCAGTATTTGAATGAGCTCCTTTTACATTATAATCCTCTACGTCCGCTACGTTCTCAAAACTCAGGCAATTTGATAATACCTAGAATATCAAAATCAACTGCGGGCGGCAGATCCTTTTCCTATTTGGCGCCCAAACTCTGGAATAACCTACCTAACATTGTTCAGGAGGCAGACACACTCTTGCAGTTTAAATCTAGATTAAAGACCCATCTCTTTAACCTGGCTTACACATAACATACTAATATGCTTTTATTATCCAAATCCGTTAAAGGATTTTTAGGCTGCATTAATTAGGTAAACCGGAACCGGGAACACTTCAAATAACCTCCTATGTACTTGCTACATCATTAGAAGAATGGCATCTACGCTAATATTTGTCTGTTTCTCTCTTGTTCCGAGGTCACCGTAGCCACCAGATCCAGTCTGTGTCCAGATCAGAGGGTCACTGCAGTCACCCGGATCCAGTACGTATCCAGACCAGATGGTGGATCAGCACCTAGAAAGGACCTCTACATCCCTGAAAGACAGCGGAGACCAGGACAACTAGAGCCCCAGATACAGATCCCCTGTAAAGACCTTGTCTCAGAGGAGCACCAGGACAAGACCACAGGAAACAGATGATTCTTCTGCACAATCTGACTTTGCTGCAGCCTGGAATTGAACTACTGGTTTCGTCTGGTCAGAGGAGAACTGGCCCCCCAACTGAGCCTGGTTTCTCCCAAGGTTTTTTTCTCCATTCTGTCACCGATGGAGTTTCGGTTCCTTGCCGCTGTCGCCTCTGGCTTGCTTAGTTGGGGACACTTCATCTACAGCGATATCGTTGACTTGATTGCAAATAAATGCACAGACACTATTTAACTGAACAGAGATGACATAACTGAATTCAATGATAAACTGCCTTTAACTATCATTTTGCATTATTGACACTGTTTTCCTAATGAATGTTGTTCAGTTGCTTTGACGAATGTATTTTGTTTAAAGCGCTATATAAATAAAGGTGACTTGACTTGTGAGTGACTGGCCAGTAGGGGGCGATACAGCGATTGAACACACAACAGGTTTCTCCTGAGAAAACTAGGTCACTGCTGGAAGAGGTGCTAGTGAGACCAGCAGGGGGCGCTCACCCTGTGGTCTGTGTGGGTCCTAGCGCCCCAGTGTAGTGATGGGGACACTATACTGTCAACAAGCACAGTCCTTTGGATGAGACGTTAAACCGAGGTCCTGACTCTCTGTGGTCATTAAAAATCCCAGGATGTCTTTCGAAAAGAGTAGAGGTGTGACCTTGGCATCCTGGCTAAATTCGCCCATTGGCCTCTGACCATCATGGCCTCCTAATAAATCCCCATATCTGCTGATTGGCTTCATCACTCTGTCTCCTCTCCACCAGTAAGCTGGTGTGTGGTGGGCGTTCTGGCGCACTATGGCTGCCGTCGCATCATCCAGGTGGATGCTGCACACTGGTGGTGGATGAGGAGATACCCCCAGACTATGTAAAGCGCTTTGAGTGCCTAGAAAAGCGCTATATAAATGTAATGAATTATTATTATTATTATTAACAGCACTCATAACTCCATTACACTTGTCATAGACTCAAGTGTCTTATATCATTGGAATCCTTGGGTCAAAACGAACAAATCCACTCAGATATCTGAATGAATACGAATGAAAATGAAAATTTCTCTTCCATTTTGAATTTTGTCGAAAACCTACTTTTGCAAACCAGTCAAAGGTTTTTCGCTCGATCAAAACCAAACCAGTTTGAAAATATTCTCTTATCTTCTAAATATTAAATATTCTAAAACTCAAAACTAAGTAAATTCATGCATTATATGATTCTAATCAAGAGTGCAAAATATAATGGAGATTGAGTGAAAATTGGCACTAAACTAGTAATTACTAATATAACAGTAATACACTATATTTCTTAAGTAAACTCCCTAAAATTGCAATTGTAACCACTAGATGGAAGCAGAGGACCACTAATGAGCTCATTCAACTCACTAATATAGTACTTCTTACAGATTTTACTTTTGGATTCGCATTAATATAAAATCATTATTATTGCATTTAAAATCACATTTACTCAAAGTTTATCACTTTATTATATAGTCTGCATCATGGATGTGTTTTAATGTCAGCCATTAATTTTGGGTTGGACCAACCCTGAAAGCATAGAGCCTTAAAGCGCTTGAACCCTGGTGATCACTGCTTGCAGCTTTATTTATTATTATTATTATTGTTGTTGTTGTTCTACAGATTATTATTTTATGATAATGCCTGTCTGCCTTCTGTGGAACACTGTTGAAGCCATATGTTACTATTATGGAGAGCCCTTTTGGTTTATTTTAAGGGAAAAGCAAACTTTTATTTTTTTTTATCATGTGACTGCACCTCTGGGTCTTTGAAGCCATCACTCACTCAGAGCCACAGATGGCTTCCACACATCCATGTCTTCAGGTCTGAAACATTGGCTTTATTTGAGTTCAGCTGATTCTTTTCCTCCAGGTGTTTACATGTTTTTCAAGCGTCCTGAATCCAGCGGAGTTCTTATTATTTTTCTGATGGGATGCTTGTTGGGGGAGTGTTTATTTATTGGTTTGTAGTCTATTTGTGTTGAATGAGGGTTTAGTGCCATGAACAGTAAAACAGCCTTCGAGAACGAAACTACTAAGCAAAAGAACACAGCAGGTACAAATACATTGATTTCATACAGTGGAAAATTAATAAAAAGACATTCCTCTTATAGAATGTGTGTGTGTGTGTGTGTGTGTGTGTGTGTGTGTGTGTTATCATATGTGTGTGTGTTTATCATTTATGTGTGTGTGTCTCTGTCTCTGTGTGAATTTGTGACCTCTGACCTCTGTAAGGCTCATTCAGTGTCTCAGGAGGAGTGCGGGATGCAGATGAAGGAAATAATTTAGGATTACAGCAAACAATAGCGTGGTATCAGCGCATCATTTCAGATCTGGTGTGATCCGAGATGAATCTCTGCAGCAGGTGTCTGTTAATGAGACTCTGTGAGAAAGAGAGTCTGATCAGACGAGTGTAATCCTGCTCTTCTCCCGCTGAGACACACAGAGTCGCGTCGCTGCTGTAGTAATCCACACATCATGCAGGGACTGATGGAGAATCTGCTCATTGTGCGGCTCAGCTTCAATTCAATTCAAGTTTATTTGTATAGCGCTTTTTACAATACAAATCGTTACAAAGCAACTTTACAGAAAATTATGTTTCTACAATATTTAGTAGTAGCTAGTAGTTTGTGCACGTTTGACAGGATTTTAGAAAAATAAAAATAATAATAATAATACAAGACGTAGTCAGCTAGATGATGAACTATCAATATTATTAATTAATAGTAATTATATGATGCAGTCACACATGTAGCAATATTTGTTAGTTCTGTTGTTGATTCAGGGTCAGCATCATCTGGGGTCCTCTGAGGGTCAGCATCATCTCTTCTCAGGTGTTCTGGATCCAGACTGGAGCTTGTGTAAATCCTAGTTACCACGGGATGAAGATCCAGCAGAAACAGAGAAACAAATAGAGACATCATTAGCATAGCTGCTGAAACTGAAGTAAAATTAGTTTAACCCAAGCTAAAGAATAAAAATGCAGATGCAACTATACTCACAATTTAAGAGATACATTATTCGAATGCTTGGCGAAAGAGATGCGTTTTTAATCTAGATTTAAACAGAGAGAGTGTGTCTGAACCCCGAACATTATCAGGAAGGCTATTCCAGAGTTTGGGAGCCAAATGTGAAAAAGCTCTACCTCCTTTAGTGGACTTTGCTATCCTAGGAACTACCAAAAGTCCAGCGTTTTGTGACCTTAGGGAGCGTGATGGGTTGTAGCGTGGTAGAAGGCTAGTTAGGTACGCAGGAGCTAGACCATTTAGGGCCTTATAGGTAAGTAATGATAATTTGTAACTGATACAGAACTTAATAGGTAGCCAGTGCAGAGACTGTAAAATTGGGGTAATATGATCATATTTTCTTGACCTGGTAAGGACTCTAGCTGCTGCATTTTGGACGACCTGTAGCTTGTTTATTGAAGAAGCAGGACAACCACCTAGAAGTGCATTACAATAGTCCAGTCTAGAGGTCATGAAAGCATGAACTAGCTTTTCTGCATCAGAAACAGATAACATGTTTCGTAGCTTGGCAATGTTTCTAAGATGGAAGAATGCTGTTCATCTGCAGTCCTTGTGTTCAGGTGAAGAACGGCCATTTAAACATGAAAGCGATGACGGATGTTCAGCAGAATGTTCCTCCGAGCGTCTCTCTCGCTCTGATGCTACAGAAGGTCATGGGTTCGATTCCCAGTGAATGCATGAGCTTGAAAAAAACAGTTTGAATGCAATGTGATGAACGCAAATCCATACAGTGAAAGCAGGAGCATCAAACTCCAGAAATGACAGAAACACCATTACAGCATCACAGAGCTGATGAACAGTGTAATATTTGTTCCCTATCTCCAGTGGGATGTGAAAGGTTCAGCAGCTGAAGGGTTTAGCGTGTCAGACTGAGGAATTACTTCCTGTTTCCTGCAGCTCCAGACATGAGAAGGTCATAGGTTTCTGTGAGTGTAATCGGCTGAATGCTCTTCACTGCAGTTCTGATGAGAACAGATCCATTACTAATCCAGATCCAGCAGTTGCCGGGGTGTTGCTAAGCAGGTTGGTTGTTGTTAGTGTGTTGATGTGGATGCTACAAGGTTCTGATGTTTCTGGCTTTTTCTTCCCATCTGGTGAGTCTCTGTAATCTTCGGGTCTGTGGGAGTTTTCCGGTCCAGCAGGTGAAAATTATCACATTTCCAAAATATTGCCAATTTCAAAAGATTTGCAACACTTCATAATCACGATCATAAATAAAATGAGCATCAATCATCAAAATGACACTAAGACTAAAACACACTTGGCAGTAAAGCTCTTCTGATTCTGATTCTGTGGATCTCAAGAGCCTCCAGC
>NC_081766.1:192500-202500 GCF_963082965.1 Carassius carassius
CAAAAAAAGTTCACTGTTTCTGCTTGAATTTTTTCTAGGAGACCAGCAGGAGGGTCAACACATGCAAGTCTATGCCACAGGGAAGAAGCCGCAAGATTGTTAATAATGAGTGTGTGTCCTTTAAAAGACAACTGAGGAAGCAGCCATTTCCATTTTTTCAAACGTCCAGTTACTTTATCTGCCATTCCTTCCCAGTTCTTCTGCATGAAAACGTCATTGCCTAAAAAAACACCAAGATATTTTAACCCATCTTTTTTCCATAATAAGCCTCCTGGTAGAATGGGATTTCCTTCTTCCCATTTTCCAATCAATAAGGCATCACTTTTCCCCCAATTTACAGTTGCTGATGAAATATCCTTAAAATCATTAACAATTTGTTGTAGCGTTTCAACATTATCACTATCATTTATAAAAACAATAACGTCATCAGCATATGCAGATAAATGGAAAGCATTATTACACTGTGGCAATGTTAAACCCTTTAACTTGTTTCGTAACATCGACAGCAGTGGTTCTATAGCCAACACATATAACAGCCCAGACATGGCACAACCTTGTCGAACCCCTCTCTGTACATTAAAGGGGGCACACAAACGTCCATTAATTTTAATCACACTTTCAATTTCACAATACATTGCTCTAATCATATCAATAAAACGTGAATTAAAACCAAAAGCTTGTAAAGTGTGCCACAAATAAAGGTGTTCAACACGATCAAAAGCCTTCTCTTGGTCAAGAGAAATATGGCCAATATTTATACCAAGCAGCTTTGAAACCTCTAAAACATCTCTGATTAGAGTTATATTATCAAAAATCGATCTATTTGGTACACAATATGTTTGATCGTAGTGTATCACCTTCCCTATTACTTTACTCAATCTTGTAGCTAATGTTTTAGACAGTATTTTATACTCTGAACACAGGAGAGAAACAGGCCTCCAATTTTTCATGTTTTGAAGATCACCTTTTTTGGGCAATAAGGTGATAACTGCCCTTCTAAGTCGTGGCCTAATGGTTAGAGAGTCGGACTCCCAATCGAAAGGTTGTGAGTTCGAGTCCCGGGCCGGCAGGAATTGTGGGTGGGGGGAGTGCATGTACAGTTCTCTCTCCACCTTCAATACCACGACTTAGGTGCCCTTGAGCAAGGCATCGAACCCCCAACTGCTCCCCGGGCGCCGCAGTTTAAATGGCTGCCCACTGCTCCGGGTGTGTGCTCACAGTGTGTGTGTGTGTTCACTGCTCTGTGTGTGTGCATTTCGGATGGGTTAAATGCAGAGCACAAATTCTGAATATGGGTCACCATACTTGGCTGAATGTCACTTCACTTTCACTTTCACTTACAACTACGGGGAAGAAACCCATTAATAAGGCTTTCATCAAAAACTACCAAGAGATCTTCTCTTAAAATGGACCAGAAAGTTTTATAGAACTCAATGGGTAACCCATCAATCCCGGGGGATTTCCCATTCTCCATACCCATCATTGCAGTATAAAGTTCTTGTTCTGTCAATGGTTGTTGCAAACTTTCATTACTCTCATCATCGAGTTTTGGCAGACCTTCAAAAAAACTACTATTAGTCATCTCATTTATCAGATCAGCTGTATATAATTTTTTATAAAACTGTGCAGCAGCTTCTCTTATTTCAGACGTTTTAGTTCATTCCTGTCCTGTATCAGAGAGTGAATTATTCTTCTTTGACTATTTATTTTCTCCATACTGAAGAAGAATTTGGAAGGTGCATCCATTTGTGTGATATTCTGGAAACGTGAGCGAACCAGCACTCCCTGTGCTTTAATGTCCAACAGGTTTGCCAATAAAGTTTTCTTTGATGTCAGAGCTTCAATATGTTCTTTTTTGCCTGTAGATGCTGACAAACTGTAAAAATCAACTATTTTAGCCTCTAAAGTATTCATTGATCGAGTTATTTCTCTTGTAACATTAAGAGTGTATTGCTGGCAAAAAAATTTGATTTGTACTTTCCCACAATCCCACCACTGTTGTAGAGAGCTATATAAATACTTTTGTTGTTTAAAAACATCCCAGAAAAAAGTAAAAGAATCTTTAAAATGTTTGTCATCAAGCAAAGATGTATTAAAATGCCAATAGGCACCGCTTGACTTCACATAATTCACTAATACAGAACAAAGAACCGCACTGTGATCTGAAAAACCTACAGGATTCATTTGACAAGATTTGAAAATATTGAACTGGTGCTTAAAGCTGTAAAACCGATCGAGACGTGCCAAAGACAATAAATTATCTTTACAGTGAACCCATGTGTATTGCCTTCATTTTTTATGCATATTTCTCCATACATCACAGAGATCAAAAGTTTGAACGAGTTGCTTAACAACTCTTTGAGATGCAACATGTGGTTCTAAATGATTTCGGTCTATTTTATCATTCTCTGTACAATTAAAATCTCCACCTAAAAACAGGAGATCATCTGTATTCAAGCTTTTAAGAGTAGCGCCGACTAAATTTAAAAACAAAACCCTTTCCACTCCACTATTAGGAGCATAAATATTTAAAAAAAACCATAACAATTTTATGTTAAAATTTATGAAAATAGAATTGCAACACCTCCACTTACAGAGGATTTGTGACTAAGAAAGAGTTGACCACCCCACTCTCTTTTCCAGTCCACCTCATTTCTTTGATCACTATGCGTTTCTTGTATAAACATGACGTCAACAGACTTCTGATTTATAAATTCATATAACATCATCCGTTTATGAACATCTCTAGCTCCATTTAAAATGAGAGTTCCGATTTTTACCTGACTCATAGTTTTATTTAAATTCAACAAGAAACTCAGACAGGAAAAGACAGAAAATAAGCACATGGTCAACAAAAACAAGTGTAAGGATTTAAACCATTGCATTCTTTTCATCTCTAGGAATTTGTTTTTTTAACTTGTTTACAAATTTCCGTAAACGGTACACTTCGAGATCTGCGAAAGCCCCTTATTTTATCAAATATCTAGTGTCCTTCACAAATTGTGCACGATTGGGAAAATGATCCTCAATCTGCACACCTTTTAGCCCTTTCGTTTCCTGAAGAAAAGCACTGATGTCTTCAGCTTTGTACAAAACATTTACTGCTTCATTTTGAGAACAAGCAGAGAACTCTGAACACACAGAAACACTAGAATCAGAGTCATCGTTGTCCGAAGATATGATTTCATCTTCAACAGCATCACCTGTTTTGACTTGTTTACTGACTTTATCATTTCGACTCTTTCTTCTTTTAATTGGAGTTTTGAAAGTTGATTCAACTTCCATGTCCAATCCACAGTCATTCAATCAAAGTCAAACTACAAAAGACAATGAACTCAACCCCACCGCGTTCTCTGGTACCGCGGACTCCGCCGCAACAACTCCATCATCAACAGTGGAACACGACGCGCGCGTCTCCGCGCTGTTCACTTCCTCGCGCGGCGCGAGCAGTGTATTCGCGGGATTCACCGCTGCACTGGATTCGCCAACAGCGCTCCCCGCTTCATCTACATCAATCTGCTCGGTGTTCTTGTTCAATTTATCAGGGCAATTACGACTGAGATGCCCAATTTTCGAGCAGCTAAAACATTTAATCGTCATATCAGATGATACGAAGACAGCATAATCAAAGCCTTCTACTTTAAATTTAAAAACCAGGTCAAGTTCATCCTCACCATTCTTAAGAATCATAAACACCTGTCTCCTAAAAGACACGAGATATTTCACTAGAGGCGATTTACATCCAAGTGGAATTTTTTTGATGGGGGAAACTATCTTTCCATATCGTGACAACTCCTGCACAATCTTCTCATCTTTCACAAACGGAGGGACGTTTGAAAGGATTATTTTCTTGGCGGGAGTGCTCAGAGGAAACACCTGCGTGAGTGAACCTTTGATCACAACACCAGTTTGCACTATTTCGTTCGCCTTCTCAATAGTGCTAAAAAAAGCACAAACGCATTATTCATTCGCGAGGCGGACACAATGTTTTCATGACCCACAACCACAACGCACAACGTTTGAATCAATTTTTACTCCATGACGGCGAGTTAAATTTTCAAAAACCATTGTGTTTGGAGTCGCCATGCTTCCCAGCATAAATGCTGGAAGCAGACTATCCTCACAAAAACGAGAAAAACTAAATACCTCAAAAAAATAAACCAACAAAAACACTTACAAGAAAAAGAGAGAAAAGTTTGGAAAAAGCACTCTTACCAGCCACAGTCGGCCACACACATCCACACTCACACGCTCCGCCCACTCGTTCCCAGCATCCACTCCGAGAGAGAGAGAGAGAGAGAGAGAGAGATTAAAAAAATAAAAAAGCCCATTCATCTACATAAACTCAAAGCACCATATAGATGGGCTCGTAGTGCTGCTGACACATATATTAAAGCATTGAAGTCACACGAAACTGTCAGTTCCATTACACTATTTAACAACTCAACATATGATAATTGGAAAGGAATAAATTTAGCAATTACACATATTAATGACATTTTTGAAAATATAGCAAAAAAGCCTCATTTAAATGAAACAACCACATATAAACACAAAAATAGAGCTAAACAAACACCTTCTGAAAAGTGCTTTGACCATGAGTGTAAAACAATAAGACAAGAGCTACGATTCATTTCAAATCAAAAACAGAAAGATCCGGTCGACTTAGAGTTACGCTGTAAACACTCAGATCTCCTGAAACAATACAGAAACACACTGAGACAGAAGAAACTGGACTATTAGAACAACACACTTCAAAAGATGGAGAACTCAGTTGATCAGGGTCAGTTCTGGAGCATGTGGAACAGTCTGAACAAGACAAAACCACAAGAGTTAGCCACACAAGATGGTCAGATCTGGAAGGATTACTTTGAGAAGCTCTATACACCTCAAACTGACCCTCTGAATAATCCCAACCAATTAAATGTCCTCCAATAACTGAATGCTCTTGAATCATGCATCAAAAACAACCAAAATCCACTCGATTATCCAATAACCCCACATGGAAAGAACCTATATGTGGATGTATGCGCATATATGAAACCTATATGCAGTCATTTTGTAGCTCATATCTCATTTTTGACTGTCATACATGATGCCTAGCTCATATTTTCTATTATCAAGGCAAAAACTAAGAATTAACGAAAAAAATTATGCAAGAACTTATGTATGTGCGAACATGTGAAATTGGTATCACATGTGATTGGCATGTTATGGAATTTAACTATGGCAATATATTAACATGATATACAGAGCCGGACAGTAACGGAGTACATTTACTTGAGTACAGTACTTAAGTACAATTTTGAGGGATCTACTTTACTC
The DNA here is from genome assembly GCF_963082965.1 of Carassius carassius. NCBI lineage: Eukaryota > Metazoa > Chordata > Actinopteri > Cypriniformes > Cyprinidae > Carassius > Carassius carassius. The sequence continues at coordinate 197,826 of NC_081766.1, forward strand.
GAGTATCATTTTTGGGGAGTACTCATGACTTTACTCAACAACATTTGAGAGGCAAATATTGTACTCTTTACACCGCTACATTTCCATCCATAACCGTAAGTACCCGTTACTTCTTCGGCCCCGTCCACACGGAGACGGACCCCCGATCTTTTTTTCCCTCGTCTCAAGAAATATACGCGTCCACACGAAACCGATGTAGTATACAAATTACGTAATGACAAATTACAAATATTACTGGGTGAAGGACCTGCTTCCTCTGTGGGAGCACATTACATTCACAAACGCCACAAACTAAGAGGAAAAGAGTGAACACATCTACATTAGAAGTACCATCAGTGTTTATAGAAAAGTATATGGATGTATTTTGCATGTATTTTATTTTTATTTTTCTTATGGATATATATGTATTTTTGTTTTGTTTGTTTCTATTCTGCTATGTACAGTGCTTAGGCAATATGTACCATTGTATGTCATGCCAATAAAGCAATATGAATTTAATTGAATTGAGAGAGAGAGAGAGAGAGAGAGTGTGTGTGTGTGTGTGTGTGTGTGTGTGTGTCTGTCTGAACAGGACATTTTATAATGTAACTGAAGTATTCAGTTGGTATTCTTTGTAATAAATGAATCATATTTGAGTTACTTGACCTGTTTGAGATGTTGATTCTGTTTTAGTGGATTGGCTTTGAAACAATAAAAGTGTTTGTTTTTATCACAATGGTTAAATGCACCAGTGTCTGCATGATGAAGCAGAATCATGAAAACATCTTTAGTTCATGATTTCAAAACCTGTTTGTCGCTTAACTTTATAATTGACTATCATAATTTATTCTGGTAAAAAGTAAATAACATGAATATTAAGCAATGAATTCGTTTAGCAGCTGATACATTTAGCGGATCTAAACGTCAAACACACAATAAAACCACAGAGCACTTTATTTCTAAAAACATTTACATATTTCACAGGTCTCACACACGGACAATCCCGTTCTCGGTACAGTAAAAGATCAGGTACAGTGACGTCACACATGCCAGAAGAGTTGTTCATACATTCCGTGTTTACAACACACAGCCAGAGATTCACGCAAAGCATGACGGGGAATGTAGTTCCGTGAGGCGCTCCAACACAGGCTGACGTGAGCACGCGCTTGTTTATGGACCACATTCCCCACAAGCCTTCGCGCAACGAGTTTGCCAGACGACGCACTGGTGTTCGCGACTACAGGCAGTTAATGTAGTTCTTTGCGCGGCTCGCGCTGTAGACTGACAAGGCCGCACGGACTACATTACCCAGCCTCCCGCGCGCCGCTGGTAAATAGAGCTGTCAAACAACATCGACGCCATTTCGACAACAGCCTTAAAATGGAAGTAAAATACAGAGCGGGGATCGCTCCTCACTGAATAAGAAGCGACGCGCGCTTCTCACGCTCGCGAACACAGACGCGCTTTAACGGACACTTTGAAGACGCCCCGCGGCGACGCGATGGATATCAGCACCGCGGTGTTTAACGCGGCGAGAGACGGAAAACTGAAACTCATCCAGAAGTTGCTGAGCGACAAAAGTCCGGAGGAGCTGGAGGCGCTGGCGGAGGAGAAGACGCAGGGAGGCACGCCGCTGCTCATCGCCTCGCGCTACGGACACCTGCAGGTGGTGGAGTACCTGCTGGAGCACTGCAGGGCCGGCGTGGAGCTCGGGGGCGCCGTCAGCTTCGACGGGGAGACGATAGAAGGGGCTCCGCCGCTGTGGGCCGCCTCCGCCGCGGGGCACCTGCTGGTGGTGAAGACGCTCCTGGAGCACGGAGCCTCCGTCAACAGCACCACCCTCACCAACTCCACCCCGCTGCGGGCCGCCTGCTTCGACGGACACCTGGAGATCGTGCGCTACCTGGTGGAGCATCACGCGGACCTGGAGGTGGCCAACCGTCACGGTCACACCTGCCTGATGATCTCCTGCTACAAGGGCCACAAGGAGATCGCCCAGTTCCTGCTGGAGCACGGGGCCGACGTCAACCGGCGGAGCGTGAAGGGCAACACGGCTCTGCACGACTGCGCCGAGTCCGGCAGCCTGGAGATCCTGAAGCTGCTGCTGAAGGGTGGAGCGAGGATGGAGCGGGACGGGTACGGCATGACCCCGCTCCTCGCCGCCAGCGTCACCGGACACACCAACATCGTGGAGTACCTGCTGCACCAGCCGCGCTCCGCCCGAGAGCCCCGCATCGACGCGCTGGAGCTGCTGGGGGCCACCTTCGTGGACAAGAAGCGAGACCTGCTGGGCGGCATGCGCTACTGGAGGAGAGCCATGGAGCTGCGGCAGGCGGGCGAGAAGAGCCTGGCTAAACCGGCCCCGGGGCCCCCGGTGCCCGCGTACGACTGCGCCCGCGAGGTGTGTACGGCCGAGGAGCTGGAGGCGCTGGTCACTGACCCGGACGAGATGCGCATGCAGGCGCTGCTGATCCGAGAGCGCATCCTCGGGCCCTCGCACCCCGACACGTCCTACTACATCCGCTACCGCGGGGCCGTGTACGCCGACTCGGGCGACTTCGAGCGCTGCATCCGTCTGTGGAAGTACGCTCTGGACATGCAGCAGAGACACCTGGACCCGCTCAGCCCCATGACCGCCAGCAGCTTCCTGTCCTTCGCCGAGCTCTTCTCCTTCGTGCTGCAGGACCGAGCCAAGGGCCGGGTCGCTCGGGTCAGCTTCCAGGACCTGATGGGTGTCCTGGGGAAGAGCGTGCGTGAGGTGGAGCGGGCCGTGGCGCAGCGGGACAGTGCTCCGGAGACGCTGCAGTTCACCAAAGCGCTGTCCATCATCCTGCACCTGCTGTTCCTGCTGGAGAAGCTGGAGTGTGCTCCGGAGCAGGAGCACCAGAAGCGGCTGACCGTGTACCGGCTGCTGAAGCTCAGCCCGCGGGCGAGGAGCGGCTACACCCCGCTGCACATGGCTGTGGACAAGGACACCACGTCTGTGGGCCGTTACCCGGTGGGGCGCTTCCCGTCTCTGTGTGTGGCGCGTCTGCTGCTGGAGTGCGGTGCTGACGTAGACTCCCGCGACTGCGAGAACAACACCCCGCTGCACGTCGCCGCCGCTAACGGCTGTCCGGAGATCATGGCGGCGCTGATCCGGGCCGGAGCGCACTTCGACGCCACCAACGCCCAGCACAAGACGGCCTACGAGCTGCTGGACGAGCAGAGCAGCGGGCGACACGCGCTCCACCCGCTCAGCTACGTCACGCTGCAGTGTCTGGCGGCCCGCACCATCCTGAGACACAGACTGCCCTACAAAGGGCTGACCTCGGAGCAGATGGAGGCCTTCATCGAGCTGCACTGACTCTTCTTTTTCTTGATTGTCAGGCTGCAGGCTTGTTTCAGGGCTTTATTACACGTCATCAGCTGTGTATGGACGGGCGAGCATCCATGTGTCTGACGCTGAACTGACCCGCAGCAGACGTTTTAACCGTCTCTCATGAAGTGTCATAACATGCTGTTCAGTTGTGTATTATTCTCTCTCTTTGAGATTGAAAGACTGAAGCCCATTGTGCCAAACACTAGCCTTACATCATCATCATCATCTTTGAATGTGTGTGTGGCGGTGATTTTAATGTGTTTTTACTGGCTCTGTGCTCTTCTTCTTTTGGGGATTCGACTGTAACATACAGAACTTGGCACTTTATCCACTCTAAATGAGAAAAGCTATCTTTGAATTGCTGACCTTACATTGAAATCTATGCAGTTTATTAACAGGTGGATTTGGAGCGACAGATTTGGCAACCCGGGCTGTTTTTGTGTTGTTGTTTTTTGTTTTTGCTGGAGTTAGGTGAAAAGCTTCATATGCATTGGATCTTATCCTGATTGTCTATAAGTTAATTGTTCTTGGTGAGATGGCTGTAATGATGTCTGTCGTTGTAAATGCACCCAGTGAAAGCACTTTGAAAATCTTAACACTTTGTTTAAGCTCTAAACCAGAGAAACTACAGCTGATTTGGTTAATTTAAGAGATGTATGGTGATGCCTGAATAAAACGAGTGTCCCGTCCGTCCGTCTGATGTTTGTTGGGTCTCTGAATCCATTGATTTGTAGACTTTCTTTTCAGGTCGAGATGATCGCAGCACAAAGACGGCAGATGTGCATCACTGAATCCTGCACGTTTTTCCTTTTGACAACTTCATATTTCAGATAGCTGTAGTTTATATCTCTGTGTATTGCACCGGGCCGTAAATGTCTCTGTGTTTATTATAATTTGAGTATCTGGTAGGTCTTGGGTATTTCATGTTCCGGTGATCTACAGTTAATGTGATTATATACATTTATCATCAAAACAAACACATTTCACCCTAAAGCCAAGAAACTAAAGAAACTGGAATCTAAGAAATATTTCTGTTGTTGCTGTCATTGTGAGGATTCATCACAGCTGAGCCTCTCCTGTATCTACTGCACAAACACAGAACAACACTCTTTCAAATGCAAATTACATTTGTCAAGTATAATTGGAAGTATACCTCATGCTAACATTTGTTGATTTTAAGAAAAAAAAAACCTAGCTGTGTCTGAACAGAAAGGATTTTCATCCCTGAAGAAGCTGAACATAAAGAGTGAATGAGGGTGAGATATGAAGCATTCGTTTCTCAGGCTGGAACACCGCATCAGGGCTCAGTAGTGTCTCATCTGTGTGTGTGTGTGT
>NC_081766.1:212500-220000 GCF_963082965.1 Carassius carassius
GGAGGTGAGCGTCTCTGATAACATGTCGTGTGGTTTAGCGGTGAGACAGATCTGTCAACACGATGAGCGCCACACACTAATGAACAATGCAGACCCATTTATTGCTACTCAGACAGGATTTGAGCTGCATCAGTGCATTTAACTTTCACAATGATCTAACCATAAAGTCGTTTTGTTGAATAAAGTCTTAAAGCTCAGTGGTTTCTCTGTTAGGGCCCCTGTGATTGTCGGCCCTCGCTCTAGATTGACAGTCAGTCTCCCAGACGTCTCCAGCCGAGCGTAGCGTGTCGTCTCCTCCTCGGCGCTGTGATTGTGATTGTGTTCTGATCGCCGTGTGTGAGGACGGCGTCCGCCGCCGAGCCTTGATTGACATCTGCGGAGCGCTGCTCTCTGATTGGTCAGGAACAGTTTGACTGACAGGAGTGAGAGATGTTGAGAAGACTCTGCTGTGGACAGAAAACGCTGAGCAGGAGCATGTTATTCCAGGCGTCTCACAGCCAGACGCTTCTGAAAGCTTTTGGGAATACAGGGTAGAAACGCTCAGAATGTCTTCTGATGGCAACGACGGCTCAGCTTTCTCTGAGATCTTGTGGAATTGGGTTATTTGCTGTTTTTACCATTTCTACTGTTTCTTTCCCATGGATCTTGTTAATGTGTAACCTTGAGAGTCTTTTACCCTAAAGACTGAAGTGAGGAAACTGTGCGGTCGTATCGGCACGGCCCTGATGATGTTAATGCCTTGTTGGCTTGACATATGAAGATTTCATTCCAGAAGGAACATCTCAACAGTAGATGAACAGTAAATGTTTGTTCGTGACAAACAGTGCAGGGGTTTTCCAGAAAGAGGTTAAGGTAACTCTCAGGGTATGTCAGTACTCATAGCAGCGTATTCCCTGAACACATCCAGCTCATGATTCAGGGTTTCTGCAGAGACATCAGCGCATGCGTGACACATCACACACTATATTAGGTAATATTATCTTATCTTGTTCTAATGTTGCTATATTCATTTTATTGTCATATATAATAGTTAGCAATATTTATTAATTATAAAACACTATTATAACAAGGTAATGTTTATTTTACTAATATATTAATATATCTAATATATTCACATATCATGGATGTCACATGATTTTGGAGCCAGTATACCTGTAGTAAGTAAGGTTAGGGTTAATCAGGTCAGAGGTCAGGGTCATGGAGTCACTCGAGAGGTTTTCTGTCACAGCTGAACTCAAACCAGGTAATACAGGCCTGACCGGGTGAGAATCACTCACGCTTGACCCTTGAGAAATGTTCATTGTGGATGCTTGGCTTTGCATCGTCTGAATCTGAGTCACGTGAGGCTGCTGTACGGAGGCGGAGCCACTTGACACTCCTGGCTCTGATTGGCTGCCCCAAAATGTAATTCGCTGCTGGCAGTTGGATGATTGAGATTTAATTTCACTTACTGAGAAAGAAATGTTTATTTTGATGTGCGGCGCCCCTGCACATTGTAAATATGTTAATCTTGAATATTAAGAGAAAATGAACACTGGATGCACACTGTGTGAGAAGCATGCGGTCACGTTATATTTGTCTCGCATCTCGATCTCTGGTTCCTCTGTTCCTCCGTCCAGACGCGTCTCTCTTCACACGCAGCAGATTCCAGTGAAGATGGCATTTATCCGCGTAGGTCAGCAGCATCCGGTTTGTGTTTGGTCTGTTTTGATTAATGTATACCAGTGTCCATATGCTGCTGTGTTGACCTTTGACCTCACCAGATTGGACCCCTTCTGTTGGGTCACATCATGAAGCTGAGGAACAGATGAATGTTTATGTGCTGAGAGCAGATGTCCTGTCGTTCTGTTCCTCATTTGCTCTTTAATATTGATTTTTTGGTCTTGAAATTTACTGACTTCGTTCATAAGAGCAGGTGACATCAATCCATGCGGTCAATAACTCGTCACTCAGTGTCCGGCGATCAGATAAAGACCTCGGGATAAAGACCTCAGGCTTCTGGGTTTTCACAAAACAGAACGATTTTAAAGCAGCTTTAGATACAGTTTGTGTTTGAGCGGGGAATCGTCCTGTCATCAGGCACAGGAGACCATGTCAAAGATACATTCATATGGACATAATAACAGCTCAATGATAAAACAGTCATGTGTTCAGATGAACAGTCATGCCACATGCTGTTTGGGCAGACTGCTAAAGATATGGTTTTATATGAAGCTTCACATCCAACCAAAAGCATGTAATCTTATAGTGTGTTTATGTGTAGCGGCGGACCATTATGGGTTCATCAGTGGCAATATTGATACCCAGAGATCATGTGTCTGTTGTTGATATATTTAACCCAGTTCAATGAAAGTATGAGATTATTTTATTTTCATATTTAATATTTACTCAAAATGCATGCCATGTAGGCTATTGAAAGTTTTACTGTTTTATTGTCTGAAAAGGCTAAATATCAGGTGATCGTTATTATAATTAGTTGATGGGATGTGACTGTTCACACCTCATTAATGCAGATTGTGTGTCTGGTGTTTATCCAATCAGAGTCCATTGTCTGTTTTCTAATATTTGTCAGTTATGGCTTTAAATCATCATAATTAATGTGGTGCACAGATACCGAAAAACTGACATTCAGAAGGATTTCAGCTGCTTCATGTCACCAAATGTATCTCCATGACCTGCCTCCATCTTGTGTGTTTTTCCCTGTGTTCTGGCGAGCTTCACGTGTGTGCTGGCCATCTGTCCGCGCAGAAACACGCCAGCGTCATCAAGAGTCCCAGAGATCTGTCCGCCGTCGTGATTCTCAGACTGATGCTCTCTCTGTAGGAAGGACGGTTGCGTCTTCTGCTCGTGTGAGAGTTAGCAAGCGCTAGATAAAGCCAACGGGAAGATCTGACAATGCTCTGCGAGTTAAATATCTCTGGACGGCTTCCAGTTGTAGCCTGCAGGGGGTTTGAGCTCTGCGTCAGAACAGCCGTTTTTTACCATTTGTTCTGCAGGATCAAAGACTTTTAAACTGAATTTACAGCTCCTCACACTGGAGTGCAGACTCTGTAGAGCTCATACACACACGACCGGCGTCTCAGAGCGGGGACGGGTCTGAAGAACCACTGTCTGTCATGAAGGAGTCACTGGATCTGACACTGTTTACAGGAGAGGGAAATTAAATCTTTAAATGTGTGTTTCATTGCTGATTTACATCTGTGCGAAATAATGAGTACTTGATACTACTAGAAATGAATTCTGTCTTAAGGATAAACAACTATACTCTATACCCATAAGCTATTAAATTTAGGGCCCTATTTATTTTTCACTAAATGTTTTGCATTATATTTTTTCTGGATTCAGTGTTTTACTATTGAAAACAAATTTACCATACAAAACTTTAAATATAATTAGAATTAAAAATGTAATTATTAAAATTTTAATAATTAATTCAATATTTTAAAATCTGGTCAAATTATATTTAGATATATATATATTTAGAAAATGTGCATTTAGATTTTTGGTCAAATAAGATGCAGCACAACAGAATTTACATTAAAACATTGATGAAAATATATCTTGATTGTGTGGATATTCCTTCAAATTATTATTATTATTACTTTGAGAAGTAGATTTTAGCCCACAATATAATATATTCTTGTCCTGATTTCTTCAGATTGAACTGATCTGTGCTCTGTGTGTGTTTAACGCTCTGCTGAAGAGACTCAGAGCAGCTCTGGAGATGTTCATTCACACAGAGACACAGAACATTCAGGTGATCACACTGTGAACCTGAGGTCATGAGTCCGACTGGATCTTGTTTGTAGAGGAACTGTTGAGCATTAGTGTCATTTTCATACACATCTGTGCTGGCGCTAGCTTCATTAAACATTGAGCAGCTGCGCATCTGCCTCCATAAGCGGCTTGTAGCCTGCACGAACCATACGCCTGTCATTTGTCTGTCTGTTGACCCGCGACAGCTGGAGACTCATTCACGCGCTGTAAGATGACCAGCCAGAGCTTGACCCCTAACCCCACTCAATTACTGACCACCAGCTCACTCAACTGACCATCATAAACTGTGTCCAGTCTGTGATGTGAGCATGAGCTTGTCATTAAAGCATTATGCATTCAGAGCTGGTAACTATTAACAGTTTATTCTAACAGGACATTAACAGACCAGCGCTTGCGAAAATACTAAATACAGAAGTGATTCAGCATGTTTGGAGCTGTTACACAGCACTCTTTACCTGGTTATCTGGTTAAACCTCACCACTGAGCTGCAGCTGTGCACCTGGAAGTTTGACTTTTTTATTCTCTATACTGGAATCCAATGAGAATTCATTATAAATCAGTATCATACTTAAATCATTTCAATGTTTTTAAATTAGAGTAATGAGAATTTGGTTGTCAAGTGTTTCATGTCAAGAAAATAATGTCATTATAAAAACAAGCTTAATTTTCTTTATGCAAAAAAAATAAAATTATTTAGTTCCTCTTCAGGAACTCGAGCTGCGTCGAGGACGCTTTGGGGAAGGCCTCCAGTGTGACGTCTCTGAATAACGTGTGAAATCAGTCCAATGGATGGGCGAAACGTCATAGGCGGGTGACGTCAGAGACCAGGAAGCATAAATGCATGAGCTGCGAAGCCGGCAACCAGCCTTCTGTTTTCAGCAAGCGCTATCTGTCTGTGAGTCTTATTTAGTGTCGTTTGTCCACTGATAAACTCCATTTGTCAAAGCTTCAATCAAGAGAAGTTTTGGGCGAGAGCAAGCAGCGTTCAGGCTGTGTGTTTTCCCTGCTAGCAAAAAAGAAAGGGTAGGGACACAAGCAGCTCGTGTGTTGTCAGCTCTCGAGGAGCTCCGCGCATACGATCTTGCGGTTGCAGTCGCGCTGCTGCTGAGGCACGGCGGCGACCGTGATAGCAGGAATCGCACATGATCTGGCGAACGGGTTAGAGATGGCTCGACCTATCTCCATCCATGTTCACTAGATCTAGAGCTCTGCAGCATTCATCTTTCTCTGAGGAGATTGATGTTGTTTGTGTGACTGAGTGGCAAAAAAAAAAGACATGCGTGCTGCCGTGGCAACGCGTGTATTACATTGTTTCATTTTGATTTTAGTTTTTTTACACCAGACCATGTTGACTTGTCTGGTTGTTGACTACATTTAATTCTGAGGAATAAAGTGACATATTTATCTGACTATGTGAAGTTAGATGTACAGGGGCTCTTGGGATGTAATTTCTTGTGTGAGAACACATGTTCACCTCTGAGGAGATTGAGGCGGTCAGGGGCTGCTGGGTGGAGCAGTCCCAGCCGTGTTCCACCCCCTCGTGCCGGGGGTATCACTTTTGTACTCCGCAGACACTAGAGTCAGAGTGGCGCTCCCAGGCCGAAGGCTTCCAGTGGAAAGCGGTTCTGCCTAGGATGTTTTGAGGGCCAGCTCCCTCTGTGGAAGGGCGGAAGGCCGCATTACACAGTTCCCATCTCTCCTCAGTGCCCTCAGGCGAGCTCTTCTCTCAGATACCGCCCGGAAACGTAGTGGTGCTAAGAGGCTCGCGACCTCCTGGGAGGTTTCCAGAGCAGCTAGTTCAGCCATCTCCTGCTGGTGCCCCACTTCAGAGCACCGAGCTAGTGGCTCTAGGCGCACCAGAGGCCAGTCTAGTGAGACTGGTTCCCTTAGGAGGTCACATCGCCGTGTGGGAGCCCCTGCCAAGTGTGCTTCACAGGGTCCTGCCCCGAGCAGGCTCTAGTCTAGTCTTCCTAGCAGACGACATGGGTCTGAGGACCGTCGTTTTTAGGAGACTTCAGCTATGAGAGTCCTGATGCTGCGGCTCAGGACCTCAGAGGGCCAACCCCTCTGGGGAAGAGCGGGGTACACCGCATTACACGGTGCCCGTCTCTCCTCAGTGCCCTCAGAAGACCGATCTGCCAACCCTGCCGGTGTTCCAGGGTGCAGCGATCTCCGGCGAGTGCTTCTCTCAGTTACCGCCCGGAAACGTAGTGGTGCTAAGAGGCTCGCGACCTCCTGGGAGGTTTCCAGAGCAGCTAGTTCAGCCATCTCCTGCTGGTGCCCCACTTCAGAGCACCGAGCTAACTGCTCTGCTGACACCAGAGATCAGTCTTGAGAGGCTGATTCCCTTAGTAGACTATTTGGCAGCATGAAAACTACTGACAAATGTGTCTTAGTGGGTCCTGCTGTAGTGAAAGACCACAGAATCCAGTTCTGGTGGGCCCCAAGCAGGCTCTGGTAATGGAACAGAAGTAGACTCTCTCTGAGGACGGAGGACATCAAGGTGGTTCCTCCTCGGGTTGCATAGTCCGGGTCCTACAGCCGGTACTTCACTGTTCTGAGGAAGGATTTTGCTTTTATATGCTTTTAATATCCAAATCCGTTAAAGGATTTTTAGGCTGCATTGATTAGGTAAACCGGAACCGGGAACACTTCCCATAACACCCGATGTACTTGCTACATCATTAGAAGAATGGCATCTACGCTAATATTAGTCTGTTTTTCTCTCTTATCATCTACATCGTGATTGCAAATAAATGCAGAGACACTATTCAATATCACCGAATTCAATGATGAACTGCCTTTAACTATCATTTTGCATTTTTGACACACTGTTTTCCTAATGAATGTTGTTCAGTTGCTTTGACGCAATGTATTTTGTTTAAAGCGCTATATAAATAAAGGTGACTTGAGGTGTTGTGTCCTTTTTTAGATCTGTGCTTTTTGAACCGCAGGGGACTGAAGTTCAGCACACTTGCACAGGCCAAGTCCGAGGACTGGTGTGTCATGATCTATCAAAAAGATGCACTTATCTCCATCCTTCTTCATCGGAAGCTCCTGAGGTTTGCTTTTGAGGGCAAAAGCTTACCAATACAGATCTTCCTCTGGCCTTGCACTCTCACCCCACACTTTCTCGACTCAACCACATTGACGATTGGTCGATATTAGCTCAATCAGAGCAGATGACGGTTCGGCACAGAGGTGTCGTTCTCGCTCACATGAAAGAGCTGGGGTTAAGACTTAATGCCAAGGAAAGTGTGTTTTCTCCAGTACAGAGAACCACTTATCTGGGCGTGATGTGGGATTTGACCACCATGCAGGCACTGACAACACAGCAATGGTCTCTTTCATCAACCACCAAGGTGTTCTGCGCTCACGCCGTTTATACAAACTAGCGTAACAGATCCTTGTGTGGTCCCAGGGTGAACTCCTCTCGCTGAGAGCAGTCCACATTCCTGGGCATCTTAATATAGGAGCAGACATCCTGTTGAGGCAGGGGCCGAGGACCGGGGAATGGCGGCTTCACACCGAGGTGATGAAGCAGAGTTGGAGATGTTGGCCAGACTCGGGTGGAACTGTTTGCGACTCGAGAGACATCGCACTGTCCCCTCTGGCTTCCTCTGACTCATCCATCTCCACTGGGACACGCCATGGTACAGACGTGGCCGAGGCTTCATCTGTACAGTTCTGGAGAGAGTGCGCCGGGATGGAGTCCGGCTGCTG
>NC_081766.1:227500-235000 GCF_963082965.1 Carassius carassius
AAAGTGAATTCACAGAGGATCGAGGTGAGAAACACACCGCAGCAAGAGCATCAGATCACTCTGTGACCAGAGTCCAACTGAAACCGGACTTTAGTTCACACTACAGCCGAGTAACATGAGGTTCAATCTTATACAAAAAAATTAAAATATAGGTGTGTCCATCTGCTGCAGGACATGAAGCATTAATGAGCAGAAAATTCAACGTTAACAAACATTATAAACACTAGAATATCCTCTCACTTCAAACAATCCTTGAAATGCAACTGTACTCGGGACAGAATGAGAGTATAAAACAAATATAGATCTCTTATGCTTGTTACATTCAGTAGCAGTACACACGTGCACTTTGACCCTGTTTTGTGTCCTTGACATTAAAGGTCTCATGAACTGCCATTTTTATTATTTTGTACTGTTCTCTGAGGTCCACTTATAATGTTATCAAAATTTGCATCAAATAACATATTTTAGAAGTAATAGTTTATTTTCTGTCCTGTACTGACCCCTTCATCAGAGCACTCTGGCGGATCATAGACTCGGAGGGAAACGCCCACTGCTGTGATTGGCTAACAGCTGTGTGTGATTGACAGCTACATCTTTCACAGATGGACACTGCTCTGATAAAAATGCATAAATACTCTGTATATGGTAAATGCATATATATCAATCTGTGATAACAGATTCATTAAAAATAAAGTTCATCCACTCTCTCCTAATGTTGGGATCAGAAGAAAGGCAATGCAAAGAGAAGTTTCTCCACAGCTTGAGCTGCACAGCGTCTTATTGTCTTCGGACCATCTTTATCCTTTAGGTTCTGTGTAGACCTGCTTTTGCCTCGTTATTTACACTACATGCATGAATCGGTGAGCGGGGCTAGCCACACTATTACATCATACAGCGGCTCATTCCACAAGCTGTGGTTTTGGCAGATTGCCTTCAATATAAGCTGTTTTTAGATTAACGAGAAAGTTTTGAGTAATGAAACTTATATGATGTTTTTATAGTACAATGATAGTATTTATATGTCAAAAGATCAAGGGAATTTAGATTTCTCAGTTCATGACCTCTTGAGTTGCATTAAATAAATCACTTTTGGAATAGAAGTCAAAGCATGTTTCTGAAAAAACATAAAATTATGTTGAATTCGGTGAAGCAAGCAATGGTCCCCGTGTGTGTGTGTGTGTGTGAGTGTGTGTGTGAGTGTGTGTGTGTGTGTGTGTGTGTGTGTGTGTGTGTGTGTGTGAGTGTGTGTGAGTGTGTGTGTGTGTGTGTGTGTGTGTGTGTGTGTGTGTGTGTGTGTGTGAGTGTGTGTGTGTGTGAGTGTGTGTGTGTGTGTGTGTGTGTGTGTGTGTGTGTGTGTGTGAATGTGTGTGTGTGTATGTGAGAGAGAGAGAGTGTGTGTGTGTGTACACCTGCGTCCTCACAGCTGGTGAGGGAGAGTCTTTATTCTGCACTTTTGTGACCAATCAGGAGGGGATTTGAACTAATCTGTTCTCATGAATATGCAAATGAGATGCTAATGAGCAGAGCAGAAGCCTTTGTTCCTGTACAGTCACTGAAACAGCAGAAGAAAGAGTGTGTCCTGCAGCGTGTGGCCTCTGTTCACGCCTGAAGTCCGTGTCGATCACATTTATGCATTTAGCAGACGCTTTTATCCAAAGCGACTTACAGTGCATTCAGGCTACAATTTTTTTATTATGTGTGTTCCCTGGGAATTAAACCCACAACCTTTTAGTCTGCCAACACAATGCTCTACCACTGAGCCACAGGAACAAACACGTGAAATAAGCTAAAGCATAAATGAGTTTAGATTATTAGACCGAAGTTCTGCCACAGAGCTCTTCCTGATTGTTGAACGCTTTGATTTGGTGAACATGACTTCATTCCTCACTGGATTCATGTGTTGAGATGATCTCAAATGAACCTGTTAGACTGTAAATACTGCTGAATTACTGTATTTACTGTTATAAAGTGTTGCTTGTACATTAGCTGTTATTTCACCTGCTGTGGGATTCTGAATCTGAACGTAATTCTACTTCCTCTTCTCCGGTTTGATCTTTAATAACTGTCTGTCTGCTTGCTGACTGATGTCACTCTGCTGTGATTGGTGGATGTGTGCTCATGCTGCTCTCTCATTGGTCCAGACCGTAGAGTTTGATGAAGGGGCGGGAGCAGTGCTGCGTATCCAGCCACTCAGAGCGCCGCGGGACGAAAACGTTTACGAATGTGTCGCCAAAAACACTGAAGGTGAAATCGCCGTGACCTCCAAACTGTCCATCATCAGAGGTGAGACATTCTTCATCATCATCATCATCATTATCCAAACACATCAATCAGAATTTACTCCAAGTGTACCTTATATTGCAGTGGATGCATCTTTAGCCGTTTGTACTGAAAAGTGAAATGTTTCTGTCATGATCAGCTCATTTGGACTCAGCTGGTGCGTAATGAATGATTGTCATATTATTGATATTAAAACATATGATTATTCACAAGTGCGTGTGTTTTAACATGTGAAGGACTAAGCGAACAGATGTAGTTGACTCAAGAGACAGAGGCTCGTCTTCATTGGCTGGCTGCGTCACAAAGGCCCCGGGCCCCGGGCCCCGGGCCCCGCACATGCTGTCTGTAATCGAGACGATGGCGAGATGCTTGGCTTACGGCGCTTTCCCAACACCATCAGCTCAATGTTTGTGTCTTCCGTCAAGAACTGGCTGAGGACTGTGGTTCAGCAGCCAAACGATTGACAGAGAACCGCAGCAGATTCAGACGCTGAAAGCGAGCGTGGATGTATATTGATGCAGCGGCGCTGATGATGAATGATGAAGAGAGCGGTAATGGATGAGTTAGTCTGGTAATGAAGCGTGTTACACTGGCAGTCACAGTTTATTTAGTGAGTGCTGCTGTGACCCTCCGCCCGCGAACACACCCCGCTGTCACACAATGACAGACAGTTTCCAGAGCATTTACAAAACATTAAACATGTAGACTGTCGTAGAGGCGTGACGCACACTGAACACGTCTGACACCGCGCACACTGGTCTAACCTTCATCTCGTTCCAAACTGATCTCCGAAACACTAATTAAGATATTTTTGAGATATTTCTCTTTCTCTATTCAAAGTATGTAACCAAAAAAGGTCATAAAACAAATCCATATGAATCGAGCAGTTTATTCCAAATAATGTGAAGAGATTTAGTTGCTTTAATGATGAACAGATTAAATTTAGACATTTATTCACATATAAACACACATACACATAATACATTAACCTGAATTAAATTTAAGCATAAATCTGGCCACCACCATCATTATCATCATTAAACATTCAACTTATTTTATGATGCTTTTATTTATTTAAGTTTTGGTTCCCTGAACTTTCACCGAAGAGATATTTATGAAAAATATCTTAATTTGTGTTTCAAACATTAACCTGAGTATTATAAGGGTTTGGAGAGTAAAGGATGTCAGGCATTAGAGCAAGCTTCTGTGGATTAAACTAGTGATGGCTTTATCTGTTCGAGCCAAAGAGGCGTAAGATTGGTTCGATGTGGTCAGATGTGAAATATGTTCTTGAAATGTAATCTTCTGTGTTAATTAAGTCTGTGCTGTGAGGAGAAACAGGGAGGATGAGGAGGGTGATGAAGCTGATGGAGGTTTGCCTGAAGCTGTATGTCTGGGTAATAAAACACACACCCATCTGTCACTGCTGCCATAGAAACTATTGTAAACCTGTGTGTGTGTGTGTGGTCAGTCGTGTCTCCAGCAGGTTTCAGTATCAGCTCATAAAGCAGATAATGCATTAGCTGTATCTCGTCCTCATTTGTAGTGGTGTTCAGATCTCTTCTGCTCATGTAGCTCTAGCTGCAGCACTTCTGCTCCACAAACCATTCACGTCTGATTTCTGGTTTCTGTCTGCCACTATCTGCTCGTCTGAGACACAGCTGTGCTGAATCTGTCCCACTGCTCTCGTTCAGACGCAACTGGCCCTGAGTCCCCAGAGGCACACACACACACACACACACACACACACAGCAGTAGGTCAGTCACACTTTTACTGGTCGCCCTGCATCCACTGAACACATCATTATGCAGCTTTAATCAGGCCGCACCTGCTGCGACACCAGCGTCACATTCATGAGCATATGTGTGTGTGTCTCTTGTGTTTTAGAGGATGTTTAGTGTGTGTGTGTGTGTGTGTTTGTGTGTGTGCGTGTGTGTTTGAAGAGGAAAAGGCCTGTTTGTCTCGTCATCATTGGCTCTGAGCGCTGGCGTCTGCAGGGGCATCATTTCCTCTGTAAACACACTCGGGCGATGAGTTTCACCCGCTCCTCTCAGACGGCCCTCAGGGACGTGCCGCGCGTTCATAGTGTTACTCCAACAGCAAATGTTCATTAAAAGCGTATATCCACATAATGGATTTTTTAATGTCAGTATTATTAGCATATTTTTTATCATGCAGAAATAACCGTCAAGAGTTGATAGATTTATGAAGTTTATTCGTTTGGTTGTTATGGGCTGTTCAGCTGTTATTTAAAGTCTAATTTGCCCCAGTTTGTGCCTGACAGGCTGCTCAGGCCCTGACCTCTGACCCTTGACCTCTGACCCCTATGACACTCATCAGCCTGTTATAGGACAGGAGGGATTGGCAGCATCAGCTGAAGCGAAAGTTGTGTAGTTGCAACATTATGATGAGAGATAAAGAAGTTTTTTTTTTTTTAAAAGCAAAAGGATAAATAAGTATATTCATCAAAAATACAAATGAAATAGTTTGTCTATATAGTATAGACTACTAGAGAAATACAGAAAGTTCCTAAAGTGATTCAGTCAAAAGCAGTGAGTGATTTTCTCATTTTCACTTTAAGACCCGACGCACGGATCAGATATTTTAGCATATCCATATTTCTCCCAACTCTTCAGGTTCACTTAAGACAAAACCAACTGAATTTCCATCAATACTGTCCAAGATGGGCGTTTTGACACAACTTTTTGTGCATTTGAGTGTGTAGCAATAGCAAGTCCTACTTAATTCTGCATTCACACGCTGACTGAGATGCTTTGGGTGTGTGTGCACAGATTTCAAGCACTCGCAAGACTCAAAAACACATGCGAATACTGAAAGTCACTTTCGTGAAAATGCATTTAGTCAGTCACAGTTCCGTCACCTCTCCCTTGGAAATATTTCCCAAAGTCCCAAAAGCTTGAGTAAAACTGCGTCTGAGTCCGTGCCAGTAGTGCGAGGATGCTAAAGATTGTACCCCAGCTCTACTATCATGAGCAGCGCCGAGTGTGTCTGAGAGTGTCTGTGTCGAGGAGCTCTCGCACTCCAGAATGAGCAAATGACGCCCTTCGTGCCTGTGTTTACTGTAACCTCCTCATCTCTGCTGCCTCTCTAATTAAAGCGAACAAATAATTAGCTCAGCTGGCGGGCGGCACTGCAAACACTCTGTAAATGATAGTTAGATGAACGTGTGTGCAGTGATTATGAGGGTGCATAATAACACGGTGCAACTTCACCATCCCAGCACCAGACGGGTTTGTTGCTCCCATTTACCTCTGATCATTTCAGTGGTTTGGAGGAGATGACTGCTTTATTTATATCAGTGTAATGAATGCTTTCCACTGAAAGTGATATGTGCGTGCAGGAAGTGGGTGAGCCGCTGTCAATATCATTTCATCTAAACTCCCTCGTAAGAGTTTGTAATCAAACGCTGATGAGGACATTTATCTCGCAGGACGTTTCCAACAAATAATGTTCTGGCTTTTGAACTGGGGTGCGTGAAATGCAGCGGTGCTTGTCTAGCTCAATGGATGCTGATCTTTTATTCTTTTATTAAACTATCATCATTGTGTTTGTAATAACTCACTCCTCGGGTGAAACGGCTTCATCTTCAGCTGTTTCAGCCTCTTTCTCTGTTTCCAGACAGGTTTCCCAAACCCTCCTGAGGTGTGGATATCAAATCGATCATTGATACTGATAACAGAGAGAGTAACTGGCCGTTATTTTCCATTTTTGATCTGTTTCTTCTCTTCTCTAGCTCACTTCTAATCATTGTATGTTTATGGCTCTTTGACGAATTGCATTTGTTCCTCTTTTGTAAGTCGCTTTGGATAAATGCGTCTGCTAAAGCCATAAATGTAAATGAAGGAATGATGACTGTATACTGATCTGAGATTGATTTTCCCTGGTAATAGCGGTTTAGATCCAGAGTTTGCATTTGTTCATGATTTATTTTGATGTATTCATGTGTAATTCACTCACACACTGAATAGTTTGCAGTGTTTTCACACACCATAATACTAAGAGGATATTATACAAGACAAAAAGAAAACAACAAGAGCCAAATGAGGTGTTAAATATTTCATAATCCGAAAACAAAACATGCAAATGTCTTTTATTCAGAACCAGTTCATTTAAATATATACGTAAGAGAATCAAAATGTGGGGACAGTTTTCTGGTGGCCTGTGATAGGAACGCTGCTGTGTAAATGTGTTCTGTACCCGTCTCCTGTCTCTCTTGTGTTCTGCAGAGGATCTGCTGCCCTTCGGCTTCCCCAGCATCGACATGGGCCCGCAGCTGAAGGTGGTGGAGCGAACCCGGACCGCCACCATGCTGTGCGCCGCCAGCGGGATTCCCGATCCCGAGATCTCCTGGTTCAAGGACTTCCTGCCCGTGGAGCCGGCGCTCAGCCAAGGGCGGATCAAGCAGCTGCGATCAGGTACGGCACATACTTCAGAGACTCTCTCTTCTTATGAAGCTCAAGGCTGTGATGGAGGAGATACGGCCTCTCGTATGAAGGGATTCAGATCAGCTCTGATAATGAGGCCGGGACTCTTCTGCGTGTCGACTGAATGAAGGCAGTGATTGCTGAGATTAGCAGGTAACGCAGACAGAGGTCTCCTCTCGATTACAGCAGCTGCTGAAGAGAGCCGGTGTTTGGACAGGCCCTAATTTCTGAAATGACCACTTACTTTGAGATTTTAAACACAGCCGGGAGCTCGGAGAGTTTGATTGGATGACTGTAAATCACATGACAGAAATGTGTCTACTGTAAGTCAGTTCTCAAAATGTGCTTTTTATAGCCACATTCAGGATGAATATGGAAGAAAATTTACCGCTGGTTTTGTTTCTAAACGATGATTCATCTTGTACTAGTTTAGCATGAATCTAATGCTGATTTTTAGACTAAGAATTGAAGAGCATACACATAATGGCTGAATTCACCCTGTGTGTTTCTGATTAACCATTAATATGTTTAATATATTCAGCTGTTAACGATGCATCTCTCTGGAGCTGTGATTGATCAGATATATAAAAATGGCATTTGTTGATTTCCTTCATCGCTGTGCTAGTTTCTCGTCTCTCGTATCACTTCACACTCACTCGATAAAATCATTTATGCTTAGATCAGTGTTTTGATTTATCAGGATCATGTACAGGGTTTCTGTGCTGACTGTACATTATCCCTCGCTTATACATATACATAAATCTAATCATATGA
>NC_081766.1:242500-272500 GCF_963082965.1 Carassius carassius
AGGTGTGCGTATGTGTGTGTGCATGGTCATGTGTTTGTGAGTGTGTGTGTGTGTGTGTGTGTGTGTGTGTGTGTGTGTGTGTGTGTGTGTGTGTGTGTGTGTGTGAGAGTGTGTGTGTGAGTAAGTGTGGGTGTGAGTGTTTGAGTGTGTGTGTGTGTGTGTGATGGTGTGTGTGTGTGAGGTGTTTGTCAGACTGAAGGTCACTGTGTCTTTCACACAGACTGTGTTTAAGGGCTGAGCACATGACAAACCAGCGAGTGAATCGCTCAGAATGCTGAGTCAGTCTCAACCGCACAGAGACACCGGCCTCCATCTTCTGATCGCGTCTGCATGTGTTTGTATATTTCACAGCTCAGTCTCTCACTTCTCTCTGATTGGCTGTGTTTGTGATGTCCTGGAGTCTCTGAGCACAATTATTTCCATTATCGTTTAGCTCGTTCTCTCATCAGTCGTGTACGGAAGGTGAAATCATTGGAGTGCCTCTGTGGTGACTTCATGTGAAGCAGACATAGAATTCATTTTATAATTAATACATTTTATAACATAACTGTTAAATTCCTGTTCATTACTGTGAAGCGGTTTTGAGACAGTCAGTTTCGAGGGCTACGGTCTACTTCTTCAGTGGCCTTGGTTCCAGAAGTATTTTTCCATTCATTTTCCCCACAGGGATTTAAAAAAAATTAATTTAAGAGTTATAAACAAACCAACTAGCTACAAGGTGAATCACAACATTACAAACTTTGATTTGAAGCTCAAAATGTATTTGATAACTGGACAAAATGATCAAGATACAAGTCTATAATCTTTAAGTCATTTGAAAAGTGAGACTCAATTACATAATATGCAGCACTTCCCTGCAAGCTCTTTTGGCAAGGCTCTGATTGCTGGAATGTTCTGCACAGCATCATGGGTAATGTAGTTTTTCACTGCAAAGCCTGCTGTTAAACATGTTTATAATTATTAGGCTAAATATTGCAGGTTGATGGCTTAAACCATCAATAAATAATCTCACATCTCACAGTATGTCTGTCTTTTTATTTATTTAAGTTTTCAATACAAATCAATTTTCCTATGGTAGACATAAATGGGAATTTTACTTAACTGTATTATAACTGTAACTGATTATTGCATTCCATTGTATAAAGCGCTATATATAAATAAACAAATGACTGTCAGAAGTTGTGTGTTTGTGTCGTGTGTAGAATATGAAGCTAGTGAGCATGTTAAACATGGGAGGCCGTTTGAGACGAAACCCACTGAAAACTTGCGATACACATTGAAACACTTGCACATACATGTGAATCACATGCGCATACATGTGGGGTGCGATCATGAGTGGCCACCCTGCCCGCGGTCTGTGGAGCGGTTGCCATCTGACATGGAATATCAATTGTCTAGGAATGCTAGCTGTGTATGAAGCATTAAAATATTTCCTCTCAGACCTGAGAGGCCACCATGTGTTGGTACGCACCGACAACACATCGGTGGTCCCTTATATCAATCACCAGGGAGGTCTGCGTTCGCGCCCCTTGTACAAGTTGGCACACCAGATCCTTCTGTTAAGAGCAGTATATATTCCTGGGAGATTGAATGTGGGAGCAGACATGCTGTCGAGACAGGGGCCGAGGCCCGGGGAATGGATGCTTCACCCCGAGGTGGTGGAGCAGATATGGGAAATATTTGGCAAAGCCCAGGTAGACCTATTTGCGACTCCGTCTGGGGTCCGTCTGTTGTTAGTAGCCCCGTTCTGGCCGGGCCGAGTATGGTTCGCAGGTTTGATCTCTCTCCTCGACGGCTCTCCATGGGAGATTCCGATCAGGACAGATCTACTCTCTCAGGTGCAGGGCAAAATAATTCACCCTCGCCCCGGAGTTGTGGAAGTTGTTGGTGTGGCCCCTGAGGGGGCACAGTTCATAGTATCCGGTCTCTCAACCGAGGTTGTTGAGACCCTCCTCCAATCCAGAGCTCCCTCTACGAGGAAACTGTACACCCTGGGGTGGAAGCTCTTCACCTCATGGTGCAGAGACCGCCAGCTTGACCCTGTTAACTGCCCAGTTGGTACAGTTCTCAAGTTTCTCCAAGCTAGGCTCTCTGCGGGATTAACTCACTCCACCTTATGTGTACACGGCGGCCATTGCTGCTTACCATGTCCCTTTCAATGATCAGTCAGTGGGTAGACACCCCCTAGTTACACGTTTCTTCCGTGGTGCGCTGAGGCTAAGGCTGAGGCCTCCAGTACGTTCCCGTGCTCCCCCCTGGGACCCAGGCTCTTTGTAAAGCTCCATTTGAGCCAATACATGATATCTCAGATAGACATCTGACTCTTAAGACTGCCCTGTTGCTGGCTAAAAGAGAGTTGGAGATCTTCAGGCCCTCTCGGTGGCCCCTACCCACTTAGACTTTGCCCCTGGTATGGCCAAAGCATTTTTATACCCTCGAGTGGGTTATGTTCCTAAAAGTTCCCTCTGTCACACCACAACCCGTAGTACTGCAGGCCTTCTGCTCTCCTCCCTTTCGGGAGCCAGACCAGGAAAAGCTAAATTTTATGTGTCCAGTTCGAGCGCTGGACACATACAGAGCTGCCATGTGGAGAAAATCAGACCAATTGCTTGTTTGCTACGGTCCTCCTAAAAAGGGTTTTCCTGCCTCTAAGCAGACCCTAAGTCGTTGGATATTCGAGGCTATTAACGTATCCTGTGAGTCCTCTGGTCTTCCCCCTCCTTTGGGAGTCAAGGCTCACTCTACTCGGGGTATGGCGGCCTCTAGGGCCTTCTCAGCAGGTGTGTCCCTCTTGGACATCTGCAACGCTGCCTTCTACATTTGTCAGATTCTACGATCTAGATATGCAAGCCACTCCTGGCTCTTCTGTTTTCTCTCCCCTTAGCTGTGCTCTTCGGACACACACTAGGCAGGGATTTGGAAGTCTGGCAGCATAGGCACATCGTTCCCCAAAGCGTTCGACGCAGCTCGAGTTCCTGAAAAGTAACGTCCCAAGGTTACGAATGTAACTAAGCTGAAGCCAGCTGCATGGCACGTGCCTTTATAGCTTCCTGGTCGCTACGTCAACCCGCCCGTGACTTCACGCCCTTCCATTGGACAGATTGCACACAATATTCGGATTCGGTCTTGCCAAATGCGTTCCCCCAAAGCGTTCGATGCAGCGTCTCATTCCATCGAGGAACTAGGGTTACATTCGTAACCTTGGGACGTTTTCAATGTGTATTGCAAGTTTTTCAAAGGTTTTTGTCTCAAACGACCTCCCATATGAGGAAGGTTTGTAAAGTATCATGACATTTGTTGTGATTGTAAATATTAATGACTTTTGTTTTCTCTCCCCCTTTTTCCTTACTTCTCATTTTCTCCTCCTCTCCTCCGTCTTACGTCTGTCTGACTGACCCATGTCTCTCTCTCTCTCTCTCTCCCTCTGTCTCTCTCTCGCTCTCTCTCTCTCTCTGTCTCTCTCTCTCTCTCTCTGTCTCTCTCTCTCTCTCTCTGTCTCTCTCTCTCTCTGTGTGTCTCTCTCTCTCTCTCTCTCTGTCTCTCTTTCTCACTGTCTCTCTCTCTCTCTCTATCTCTCTGTCTCTCTCTCTCTGTGTCTCTCTCTCTCTCTCTCTGTCTCTCTCTCTCTCTCACTGTCTCTCTCTCTCTCTCTCTCTCTCTCTGTCTCTCTGTCTCTCTCTCTCTCTCTCTGTGTGTCTCTCTCTCTCTCTGTGTGTCTCTTTCTCTCTCTCTGTCTCTCTCTCTCTGTGTCTCTCTCTCTCTCTCTCTGTCTCTCTCTCTCTGTGTCTCTCTCTCTCTCTCTCTCTGTGTGTCTCTCTCTCTCTCTCTGTCTCTCTCTCTCTGTGTCTCTCTCTCTCTCTCTCTCTCTGTCTCTCTCTCTCTGTGTCTCTCTCTCTCTCTCTGTCTCTCTCTCTCTCTCTCTCTCTGTCTCTCTCTCTCTCTGTCTCTCTCTCTCTGTGCAGGTGCGCTGCAGATCGAGCGCAGCGAGGAGACCGATCAGGGGAAGTACGAGTGCGTGGCGTCTAACTCTCAGGGCGTGCGCTACTCGTCCCCTGCTAACTTATACGTGAGAGGTATGGAACACAGTAGGTACTCAGTAGGTAATACACTTTCATTCACATGTCAGTGAAGACTGCTTCTTTAATTTACCCAGCAGCCTCTGCAGCACTTCTGAACAACCTTATACATGTTTACGTAGTGCACTGAATAGTTATTGTGTGTTTGCCGCATCTGCGCTTCATTGTGTTTGATCTTACACAGTACAAGCTAAGCTTTGAGGGACATTTAGTGTCTCAAGCAGAACAAATTTCTGTTTTTATGACCTTTTTTCAAGCAGAAATTAATTCTGCTGGTGAGCAATTTGAACTCGACGGAAGAAACACCCATCTTTATTAACTTCGGTGCTTCCCATCGGGGTTAATTCACAATTCTTGGCTAATCGAAGCATTAAAAAAGCTAATTGATTTGAAATGAATTGGGTTTACAGGCATGTAATTGTTTCTGTAAACTCAATTAGTGATATTTGCTGTTGGGCTGAAGCTCTCACGGCCTGCTGGTCCGGAAAGATCCGCCACAGTTTTAATAGAGAATAAACTAAGGTAAATGAGGAACGATGCGAAATGAGCGGGAAAGAAACAGCCCGCTGTCAATCATGACACTCAAAATATTTGGTCCGAATAATGCGCTCAATCAATAGACAATCAGATATTAATGTTATCAAGTGCTGCATGATGCCTCTACTAATATTGCAAACGTTTGTGTGCTTGTTAATTGTTTTTTGTCTTTTTTTCAGTTGTTTGTCTTATTGTATGTGTTTAAATTACTAATGGAAGCAAATTTCACTTTACTAAATGATTCACAACTAAAATATTAAGGTCTTTACAGTGTGTTGTGTATGTTTTCTCAGTTTGCTTGTGATATTTTCAGTTTATTTCTTTATGAAGTGAATTCCTCAGGGTAGAGCAAGGCCAAGCCAATATTTGATATTTGGGAGTGTATATGAATAATACTGCCACACAAAGACGCAGACTGAAGAGCTATACGTAACTAGAGTAAATGAATGAGGGGAGAATGTGGCAGATGAAGATGGTTGCAGTGGCCTTTTTACTCTCTCTGTGTTTCCCTGGTTTTCTTCTCTGCTTTCCATCTCAATCCCTCTTACACCCTCAGAGCTGCGAGAAGGTTGGTGTGTTTTTTGTTTATTTTCTCTCGTTCCTTTTATTTGGAATTTAAACTCAGAGAACTAAATGTCAATCAAGCAGTAAACAGTGCTGACGATGGTAGCGAACCCAAGTCAAATGCAAAGCACTGTGAAGACAAGGGTCGTGTCAGTCTCGTGTGTTGCATTGTGGGATCTTGTTTGCAAACTTTCCGCTCTGAAGGCCCTCGCTCTGTCTCTCTGCACGCATTGTCATGGAAACCCAGCAATTGGAAATTATGAGCGTGTGCATGAGAACAGTCACATGCCTGAACGGTTCAGCGTTGTGATTGGCTGCTGTGTAGTCATGTGCTCTGTGCTGCCCCTGACGCATTTCACCGCTGTGATTGTGCATCTGTCTGTCTGTCTGTCTGTCTGTGCTCATGTCTGTGCTTGTGCTCCTGTGCATGTGTCTGTGTGTGTGGCTCTTGCTCCAGTGATGGATGTTCTTTCTACAGACAATCAGTTAATGGATTGCTCCAAAACATCACTTTTTTCGTAGCGCTGAATTGGTTGATGTCTCTTCAATATCATCTGTGCCAAGCTGTCCGTCAAACACTGTCTGGTCAGAGATTGACAGTGACTGCAGACGAGTCTCTATCAAAGCAGATGTGTGAACTTTGCATTAGATTGATAAACAAGCCTTTTATTGTGAAGATGCGCAAGCCAAACATTTGACACAAAGACTGATTCAAACACACACATTCAGATATTCATAAACTTGAATGAAGTGAACAGATCATTTTTGTGCACCTATTGATACAGTGGTATAAAAAACAAGTATCTTATTTTTGTTCATAAACATCATATATGGATCTGGACTGTATTTTTTCAGTTATTCTTTCTAATATCTCATTCTGGCTAGTTGTGCACAGTGTTGGGGAAAGTTACCTTTAAAACGTAATGCATTACAATATTGCATTACTCCATGTAATGCATTGTGCTTCCTGATAACATCCCCCAGAGGGAGCATATCAAAATTAAAAAGAAGCAGTCCCAGAATAGTGCCCTGAGGTACTCCGCTAATAATTGGGGCAGATGATGAGGAAAACTTGCCTAGCACTACAGAAAAAGACCTGTCTTTGAGTTATCATTGAACACTATAAGCAAAGCAGATTCCGTACTGTGATAAGCAGTGAAACCAGATTGAAAAGGTTCTAATAAATTAGTTGTATTTAAAAATGTGTTCAACTGTAATTGCACAACTTTTCTAAGAATTTTGACAAAAATGATAACACTGAGACAGGGTAAAAATTGTTAAAACAACTATCATCCAAGCCTTGCTTCTTAAGCAAAGTTACTAACTAACTTAGTTACTTTTTTATGGAAAGTAGTACATTACATTACTTTCGTGTTACTTTTTGTCACCTGAGCTGGGCTTGCTTTTGTATTTTTAATAACAGAAAGTCCAAAAGTTATATTTTTGGCAACTGTAAAGGCTCTTTCACACCAAAAGTGAACTGAATGAGCCTCAGACTGAAGGAAGAGCCTCTGCTTCCGCACTCACTCCTGGAGAGCTGTCAGTCAGTACATTTGAAAACAATTGAAAAAGTTGCATTTTAGTGTCAGTTTAAAAGAAATGCTTTACTAGTTACTTGAAAAAAGTAATCTAAAAACGTAACTTGCGTTACTTGTAATGCATTACTCCCAACACTGGTTGTAAGTTAATGGTTATAATGACCAGTTACTGTTAAAGGCATAGAACAAAACAAAACTCTCTAAATATAATTATTATTTCCCAAACTTTGAATGTTCAAGCAAACCTGAAAGCAGACATTCACAGCATGCTGGGATCAGAATTATAATCCCAGATCACCTGTGCTCTCGTCATCAATCCACACCAGGGTTTATCAGTTTCATAAACTCAGCGTGATGTCAGAGTCTCATAGAGAAGCTTTGCAGTGGTTTGATGTGTCTTTGTTTTGAATGTCTTTGTCATTTTCTCTCGCTGCTTGCGCATGAGCTGCATGAAGTATCGTCTGTTTTAATGGAATGTTCTAGCATTTTTTATTTTTTTTAGGAAAAGTCTGTTTGTCATCAGAGAGTGGCCTATTTTCATTCTGTCAGCATGATGAAGCGCTTGAACCGTTTCCACTGCTGGAAAACTGTTGAAAGGCAAATCAAGTGTCGGAAAGATTGTGAGTGACGTCTCGCCCTCGCTGCACATGACAGCCTCCTCTGGAGGAGGAGAAGAAAGAGCGAGCCAAACATCTTCTGTGCTTCTGAAGAATGTGTCACTGATGTGCCAGTTTGATTCAGAGACTAAATCTGCACCAAAGTCATGAGAACAGAAGCATCTCCATAAAGTCCCTTGTGTTTAATCAACACGTGAGCGATGATGGGGTGATGTCATTCAGCCCCGCCGATGGTTTCATGTGGCGCCATATCCGTGCGCTAGGAGTGTAAGTCAATATGCTGTGGCTCTGCTTCTTCTTTCAGTGAGAGGAAAGATTGCATTTGAGATAATTCATTGTAATGGGCTTGACTAACAATGGGAAATCCAATTCAGCAGTCCTCATTGTTGCATAGATCAAATGTGCTCTTACCACCCAAGGTTATTGTTCCCATCTCGCTGGAAGCCCAAGCTTTTAAGAGCTGCAAAGTGATTTTTGTACAATAGATGCTCGTACCTAGGTCATTTAAATTCAGATATTCAGATATTCACCCTGTTAGGCAGAACAGACTGGTTTAGTCACAACCAGAAACTAGCCATTTATTTCCATCATCGATAACTCATGATAAATCATAATAATACCATTAAATCCACGTTGAGCACGTTCTGTACATGATGCACCTGAATCCTGAGTGTTTTTATTTGAAACTTTGCATGTTACTGGTGTTGCATGCTTATGGTTGCATGAATGCATGCACTAACCTGCATTAACAGCCTTTGATTAACTGCATCTAATGACTGTGTAGACTTAACCATTATGTTTCATCTTAAACTTGACTGTGTCCAATTCTGGGTATCCTTTGGTCAATGCTCACCTGCAATTCAATTCACTTGAACAATTGCAAATTTTATTGTCATGTGCTACAGGAATCTGATTGTTTCGTCTTTGGCAGAGATTGGTTTGAATTTAATGCGTTTAGCTCTAAATCACTAGCCGATGCAGTTGTAGCTTTATTCAGGTGGATTTTTTCCTCTTTGCTGAAGTTGTAGATTTCAGAACTTGATCCTGTGTGGTGAATCCCCATAAGCCTCAATATCCGAGAAAGCTTTTTCCTCAGACGTTCAGTCATCTCTAAAGCAGAAGAAACAAGAACCTGGGCTTCGGACGCATCTTAACGTGGCTTATGTTTCTCTGCGCTTCTATTGATGCGAATGAAATGGCTCATTGAATCAGTCAACATTACAGCTACAGCAAATGAGCTCCTGATTAAACTGCTGGGCTTCTTAAACATTATTTCATTGTTGTTTTTAAATGTAACTCACATTTTTCTTGTTTTATGAGTCTCATGCAAAGCACAGAGAATAATGAGATTCACCCATGCACTTTGTTAAAGGGATAGTTTACCCAGAAAGGATCTTTCTGTCGTACATGTCATTCCAAACATGTTTGACTTATTCAGACTGTCATCCCAAATCCCATTTTTGGTCAATTCTGATTTTAATCTGATCTATATGACTGACTGTCCACAGTGTGTTTTGCAACTGTTCAAATCTGATTTGTGTGTCCCTAAGAGCTCTTTTGTTTTATTTTTAAGATTTAAATTTTTTGGATTTCAATCGGATTTTTGGCTGACAGTCTGAACGAGGCTTCTCTTTCTTCTATGGACCAATAAAAAAAGAAAAAAACACTGAGACATTTCTCTGAATAATATCTTTATGACAGCTTGAACATTTTTGGGTGAACAATGTCTTTAAGTAAGTGCTCCAGGGATAAATTATTCTTTAACACCCTTAGCAACCACCCAAAAGATCCTAGCAACAGATTCTACATATAACCACCCTATCAAGCTCTCAGTACACTAGCAACCACACAGTGTCACAGTGGCAAGCATCCACCCGCACACATCTCGTTTACTTCAGCGATCGTTTGAAACTTCAGCGTCTCCGGTTTCTGAAAGTTTCCTATTGCCCTGCTAATTTTTTTTCTGTCTGGCTCATCTTTTCTCTCTCTCTCTCTCTCTGTCTTTCTGTCTGTGGGCTCGAGCTTCACGGTTTTTTGATTCACTGTATGTTTTTAATCTGACGATGACCTGCCGATTTCACACCGCAGCTAAGAATTCAGCGAGCTGTAGTTCTTAGCGCATCCTTCCTTATATATCTCTTGCTTTTATCGTTCCTTGTCTCTCTCAAACACATTCTCTCTCTCATGCATTTCATCTCTGTTTCTGGATGCGAGGTTGGCAGTGCTTCACATTAACTTAGTGGATTAGCATAACTTCCATCGTTTCTCACATTTGCTCTGTGTCTTTTTTATCTATTTATTAATTTCCACAGTCAGATGTAGATCTTCCAGGAGTAAATGCAGTATTTCCCTTGCGGAGCATCACTTTCAGCTGCAGAAGAATCTGATTTGTGCTAGAATATAGTGGCAGGTTCACACACACACACACACACACTCTGGATCAGTTCATCTTCACTGGTGGATTGTGACCCAGAACATAATAACATATTGACCAGTAGGTGCAGAAATGTTTCATGTTTACGTGCATTGAACATACACTCGGTGTGTTAGCTGTAGCGTTCCAGAGATCTCCCTCGAAGCGTTGTTTATGGCGTCATGCTGCTGCGGTGTGTTCAGGCATGCTGCTCTCAATCACGCCCTCCTCTTCCCCTTTTGATTTTCTGGGCAATGAAACCTGCCCCAATCAAACACCTGCTTTCCCAGCACGGGTCTATAGAGTCGATATCTGCAGCGATTGATCAAACGGCTTCATTGGGTCGACTCCATCATCCCTGAGGGCAGCAGCATCTCATTTAGGTTTCTAAAGGCTTATGGGAAAGGGAGGGAGCTCGGGCCGAAATACAGAGCGGGTTTTAATAAATATGCATCATTACAGTTTCTCTGCCTCCCAGCTGAGCTCAGAATGAGAACAGAGGAGCCTCAGCGGAAGTGTCTGCGTTTAAACGCACCTCTCTCACTAGTGTTTTTCATCCTCACAGAAATTTCTGTGAACTTAACAAGGACGATGGAGAGATGCGCCTGTAGAAATGGGTGCGTTAGTCAGTTTGTATGAAAACATAGCTTTGACCTTTAGCTCTAATTCAGATTCTCCAGCTCCTTACACATTATTATTCTGTTCCATCTGCTAGTCAGCACTTATATTTAGCAACTTGTCCTTTAAGCTGTAATGATGCATTGCCAACTTGAATATGAAGCTTTCACCAGAACATCCATTTTCTGTCATTGTTACCTGGTTCTCCTCTGTTTCCTTGTGTTTGTGCTCCAGTTCGGCGCGTTCCCCCTCGCTTCACCATCCCTCCCATGAGCCACGAGATCATGCCGGGCGGGAGCGTGAACATCACCTGCGTCGCGGTTGGCTCTCCGATGCCCTACGTGAAGTGGATGCTGAATTCGGAGGACCTGACACCGGAGGATGAGATGCCCGTGGGACGAAACGTTCTGGAGCTGAACGGCGTGCGAGAGTCGGCCAACTACACCTGCGTCGCCATGAGCAGCCTGGGAATCATCGAGTCCGTGGCGCAAGTCATTGTTAAGTGTAAGGAAAGGTCATTTTTAATGAGTAATAATGACATTTTTTCTGCATAATGAGCAGGAGAAAAAGCAAGCAATCCCCCCAAAATGGGAGTAATAATGGAAAATATAAATAATCAGTTTAATACATGACAGTAAAGGACTAAAATGTGCAAACATATATAAACCATATAGTAAGTGTATGAAGTACAAACTAAATTCTATGCATCATCTTTTCCAGAAGGTGATGTGAAATTAAAGTATTCTGTGCTGTTTGTAGAAAAGTTGAATCAGCAAGTTGCAGAATCTGTATGTATTTTAGAGCTTGTTGGGTCGTTGGAAAGAATATTTTTTAATTTTATTCAGTCTAAAGTAAGTCTGAAGTAAGAAAAGCTTCTCGATGTGTGTGTGGACACAAAGTGGGCTTCGTTATTGACTTAAAAAGATTTGCAAATCTTCCCCAAAAGTAAATGGAAACAACATCATGAGTTTAC
Source organism: Carassius carassius (assembly GCF_963082965.1). Taxonomy (NCBI): domain Eukaryota; kingdom Metazoa; phylum Chordata; class Actinopteri; order Cypriniformes; family Cyprinidae; genus Carassius; species Carassius carassius. Next base: position 253,837 of record NC_081766.1, read on the forward strand.
AGACATTCTGTAAGCAGCCCTTTTTTAATCTCATGATATCTTATTTGTTTTACCTAGACATCCCTGAGAGGGAGAAATCTCCTGCTTTTTAGACCCCTAATTTGTAGTGCATCTCACATAGGGTTCAGAAAAGATCTCAACAGTATCTCAAACTGTGCTCAGGGCCAGAGTGCAAAACATAACTGTGAATCTCCTGAGGAAAGATCAGCCTTTGAGCAGTGCAGTTTTTTCTGCTCTCTTTGCAGCTTTACCCAGAGCTCCTGGTACCCCCATCGTCACGGAGACGACCCCTACCAGCGTCACCATCACCTGGGACTCTGGTAACCCCGACCCTGTGTCGTATTACATCATCCAGTACCGTGCCAAATCCCCAGACAGCAAGTATGAGACAGTGGACTCCATCACCACGACCCGCTACAGCATCGGTGGCCTGTACCCCAACACTGAGTACGAGATCCGTGTGTCTGCCGTCAACACCATCGGTCAGGGGCCGCCCAGCAACAGAGTGGAAGCTCGGACCGGAGAACAAGCACCCGCCAGCCCGCCGCGGAACATCCAGGTTCACATCATATCACAGAACGCAGTGATGGTGCGCTGGGACGAACCAGAGGAGCCCAATGGTTTGATCAAAGGCTATCGAGTTTATTACACCATGGATCCTTCACAGCCAATGAGCCACTGGCAGATCCACAATGTTCAGGACAGCATGATAACTACCATCCACAGCCTTGTGCCATCCGAGATGTACACCATCCGTGTGCTGGCGTTCACCTCTGTAGGAGATGGACCCTTCTCTGACCCTGTCTACTTCAAAGTGAGACCTGGAGGTGAGTTGTAGGGAGCATGAGCTGAATCTGCATGGTGAACTGGTTCCTTATTGGTTTGACTGGACCTCAAAGGAGAGTCACAGAATGCTTGAAATCAGTTATAGTACCATATGAACATTTCTGCAAGGTTCCTTTAGTGCAGGGGTCGGCAAACTGCGGCAATAGGGACAACTGCATACTGACGTATATTTTGAGGTAATAACTTCTCATAGTCACACAGCCTGTTAGGAGTTATAGATACTATTAAAATGTGACAATTAACTTGTACTAGTATACGAATGCATGCGCGACCGCTGCACATACTAGGCACAGATCAAAGCCTCAGGAAACCAACAGTGCTCGTCAACATCAGAATGACTGAGATGGCCAATCAAATCAAAGTTGGCAGGGTTTACTGTTCACAGAAGCAGAGCGCGAAGCATCAGTTTAACGTTAAAGAGACCGAGGTAAGATGAAACTGCAAATCATTTAATATTAGTAAACTTTTATCGATACGGTTTAGGATAGAAATGTTAAATGACTGACAGTTGTATCCAGTGATGCAAACTACTCAAAACATTTTGACAGAGAGAGAGCTGAGTTTAGTTACTTAAAAAACTGATTTTACCCCCCTCCTGGCTGAGAAATATAATGTAACGATTCAGTATTGATTAATAAAATCACGTGGCAATGCTGACAAGTTTATGAGCTTCTGAATGTTATTTTTGCACAGCGTGATCTCAGATCTCTGTGTGAGGTGTGTATGTGCGCGTATCAATCAAAGCAGCGCATAAATATAGAAAGCCTTGTCACACACACACACACATACAGGGGGAAGTTGAGTTGAACTAGTAACCCAAAAGTTGCAGGTTTGAGTCTCGGGCCAGCAGGGATTGTTGGTGGGGGGAGTGTATGTACAGTGCTCTCTCCCACCTTCAATACCACGACTGAGTTCAATTCAATTCAATTCAAGTTTATTTGTATTGCACTTTTTACGATAAAAATCATTGCAAAGCAACTTTACAGAAAATTACGTTTTTACAATATTTAGTAGCATATAGCTTATCAGTGATGACTGTCCGTTTATGTGTATATGGCAGAAGTGTACAGAAAAATCAATTAAAGACATAATCGACCAGATGATGAACACTATTAACAGCAGCAATTATATGATGCAGTCACACATGTAGCAATATTTGTTAGTTCTGTTGTTGATTCAGGGTCAGCATCATCTGGGGTCCTCTGAGGGTCAGCATCATCTCTTCTCAGGTGTTCTGGATCCAGACTGGAGCTTGTGTAAATCCTAGTTACCACGGGATGAAGATCCCAGCAGAAACAGAGAAACAAATAGAGACATCATTAGCATAGCTGCTGATCCAACAAAGTAAAATTAATTAGTTTAACCCAAGCTAAAGAATAAAAATGCACATTTGATCAGATATAACTGCAGTCCAAAATTATGAGATACATTGAATGCTTGGCCGAAGAGATGCATTTTTAATCTAGATTTAAACAGAGAGAGTGTCTCTAAACCCCAAACGTTATCAGGAAGGCTATTCCAGAGTTTGGGAGCCAAATGTGAAAAAGCTCTACCTCCTTTAGTGGACTTTGCTATCCTAGGAACTACCAAAAGTCCAGCGTTTTGTGACCTTAGGGTGCGTGATGGGTTGTAGCGTGGTATAAGGCTAGTTAGGTACGCAGGAGCTAAACCATTTAGGGCCTTATAGGTAAGTAATGATAATTTGTAACTGATACGGAACTTAATAGGTAGCCAGTGCAGAGACTGTAAAATTGGGGTAATATGATCATATTTTCTTGACCTGGTAAGGACTCTAGCTGCTGCATTTTGGACGACCTGTAGCTTGTTTATTGACGAAGCAGGACAACCACCTAGAAGTGCATTACAATAGTCCAGTCTAGAGGTCATGAAAGCATGAACTAGCTTTTCTGCATCAGAAACAGACAACATGTTTCGTAGCTTGGCAATGTTTCTAAGATGGAAGAATGCAGTTTTTGTAACATGGGAAATATGTTTTTTAAAAGACAAGTTGCTGTCTAATATAACACCCAGATTTTTGACTTTAGAGGAAGTAACATTACATCGTGGCCTAGTGGTTAGAGAGTATGACCCCTAATTCTAGGGTTGTGGGTTTGAGTCCCCAGCTGGCAATACCATGACTTAGGTGCCCTTGAGCAAGACACAGAATCCCCAACTGCTCCCCGGGCGCCGCAGCATAAATGGCTGCCCACTGCTCCGGGTGTGTGTTCACAGTGTGTGTGTGTGTTCTCGCTCTGTGTGTGTCCACTTTGGATGGGTTAAATGCAGAGCACAAATTCTGAGTATGGGTCAATATACTTGGCTGTATGAATGTCACTTTCACTTTTTTCACTTTAATATCATCTGGTCCCGTTGAGATATATAGCTGAGTATCATCAGCACAACAGAAACTAATCCTGTATTTTCTAATAATATTACCAAGGGGCAACATGTATATTAAAAATAGCAGAGGACCTTGGACAGATCCCTGTGGCACTCCATATTTTACTGGTGAGATTAAATGAGATGACCCCCCATTTAAATAAACAAAATGGTAGCGATCGGACAGGTAGGATCTAAACCATCTTAGAGCCTGCCCTTGAATACCTGTATAGTTTTGTAATCGATCTATGAGTATGTCATGATCTATGGTGTCGAACGCAGCACTAAGATCAAGTAAAACTAGCAATGAGATTCAGTCTTGATCTGACGCAAGAAGCAGGTCATTTGTAATTTTAACAAGTGCAGTTTCTGTGCTATGGTGGGGCCTGAAACCTGACTGAAAGATCATTTCTTGCAGGAAGAAGCACATTTTAGCAGACACAACTTTTTCTAATATTTTAGATATAAATGGAAGATTTGAAATAGGCCTATAATTTGCCAGTTCGCTAGGATCTAGTTGTGGTTTCTTAATAAGAGGCTTAATAACCGCCAGCTTGAATGGTTTTGGGACGTGACCTAAAGATAACGACGAGTTAATGATATTGAGAAGCGGTTCTTCGGCTACAGGTAACAACTCTTTTAGTAATTTAGTGGGTACAGGATCTAATAAACATGTTGTTGGTTTAGATACAGTGATAAGTTTATTTAGCTCTTCCTGTCCTATAGTTGTAAAGCACTGCAGTTTATCTTTGGGTGCGATGGATGAAACTGATGTATTATATACTGCTTTAGGGTCACTCCAAAAATGAATGACTTGCGATAATTTAATCCAGGTTTCTAATGGGTTTCTGATCTGTGTTTCAGTTCCTGGGCAGCCAGGGAAGTTCAAGGTGGCTAGAGTGACCGACACCAGCGTCGAGTTGACCTGGGACCCTGCATACTCCAAGGAGCCCGTGAAAGCCTACGAACTCATCTACAAAGCTTCAGAGCTTGGCATTCAGGTGAGAACGTGCTCCACTGAGAAACGCTTGAGGGCTACACATCAATGGTATAATAATACTTGTTGGGATAATGGTGGTGTTTTCAAATGCATTGAGTTGAAAGAGTCTTTGATCTTTCAAACAAACAGGAGAAGAGGAATTTTGAGCCCAGAACCTCGTATGTGGTGGAGGGTCTGCGTGCCAACACTGAATACACCTTCTCTCTGGCTGCCGTTTCCAACAAAGGTATCGGCGCGTTCACCAACGAGATCAACCAACGCACGGCACAAGCAAGTATGTGTGAGAGCCCTTATAAAGACTTTCACTGGTGTAACCAGATTGGTCTTGTCATATTAAATCGTGTTTCTGTCTGAGAACCAGCTGATTGAGGTGTTGTTATCACATGAAGTATACTTTACCTGACAGGATGTTTCATATGGTGTGTGACGCAGTGTCATCTCTCTGCGCCAGCCCTTCCTCGTTTTCTCCATCCACAGCTGCAGTCAGAGTGTGTTCTGCTGTAGTGATCTGTGACTCTAGATTGGTTTTGATGGTTCTTCCTGGCTGTTGGTCTGGATGGGAAGAGACAGAACTGGTGCAGAGGATGAATCGCCCTGATTGGATGTTTAATCTGTCGTTTCTTTGCTCAGTTCTCACTTTCAGAGATGAAATGAAAGAGTAATGCAACAAACTTGTTTCATCATGCAGCTGATGAGGGGGAATTCAACAAGAGTGAATGTCATGTGCCGATAGCATTGTTCATTTTTGCATATGCTGCCTTGTGTTTATTCATATCAGATAATGGCTCAGACATTAGCAAAATAACTGTTGCACAGACCCCTGTACTTATATAATGTTCCTTTCATTTGACTATCATCTGATGAATTACTGCTGCTGTCATCTCATCAGGAGCAAATTTTCACAAACCGTAAATTCCCTTTTTCCACTTGCTTTCCAAATAGTGCTGATGCTTGTCAGTGATGCACGATCTACCATCATTTACCATCATGAGATGTTTTTGCACTGAATAGAATGACAATCAAATACTCTTGGTGCAGTGCTGGACTGGTGTTTAGTGAATATGAAGGTTTTCAGCCACAAAAGTGGCACAAATGATTGAATCCCCCCGATTCTGTTTATATTCATCTTTCCCACCCTCCCTCCCTCCCTCCATCCATCAATCCATCTGTCCTGTGTCATTGTAAAATGCATTGGTGAGTGTGATGTGTATGTCCACAAGTACAGAAAAACAAGCAGAATTTAAAGCCACAACCAGACTGGATGGGATTTGTGATTTCTGCCTCTTTTTTTAACCTCTTTCTTCTATTCCTCTTTCAATTCAGTGTCTTTTCAGCTCAGGACCCAGTGGAGTGATTGCAACTCCAGCGGTGTGTGTGGTTGTGTCTGTGTTGCTGATGAAGTGATCTTCTTAGGTGTCATGTAACACTTTATTAACGCTGTTAAAGCTTGTGTTTTCCAGGACGGTAAACGGTAAGTGAAGATGACTGAACAACCGTAAGACTCTCCTCATTATTTCATGAAACCTTCCTCAAGCAGGATCTCTGGATGGAGCTGCATCTAATCCAGCATGAATGAGTCTGGATATTGAACACAGTCCTGCAGCTTTCCACTGAAGTACTTTTTGTCATTGCAGGCAAACAGCATGGATTTAAGTTGTTCTTTCGCTGTGTTCTTGGTTGTTTCAGTTAACGATAATGATAGCGAGAGAGTTTAAAGGTGGCGCTGTTGTTGTTGTTGTCTTTTCACCTGTTTTCCATATCACAGGCTGTGAGATTGAACTTAACTTTGAGATACACCGTACCTGGTTGCTAGGGTAATGTGGCATGTTTAAAGAGGTTGCTAGGGAGTTATTAGTGGTTTGGTAACAGTTGCTAGGGTGCTGTGGTTGCTAAGGTGTTATTTGGGGTTTGGTGACAATTGTTAGGGTGTTGTATTTGACCATAGGTGGTTGCTAAGGTGTTATTTGGGGTTTGGGAACAGTTGTTAGGGTGTTATTATGGTTTTATTAACAATTACTAGGGTATTGTGGTTGCTAGGGTGTTATTAGGGGTTTGGAAACAGTTGTTAGGGTGTTGTATTTGACCATAGGTGGTTGCTTGGGTATTATTGGGTTTTGGGAGCAGTTGCTAGGGTGTTGTGGTTACTAGGGTGTTATCAGGGGTTTGGGAACAGTTGCTAGGGTGCTGTATTTGACCATAGGTGGTTGTTAGGGTATCATTGGGTTTCGGGAACAGTTGCTAGGGCATTGTAGTTGCCTAGGGTATGATAAAGATTTTGGGAGTGGTTGCTAAGGTTTTATGGTTGGTTATAAGATGTTACTAGTGTGTTGTTTGTAGTTACAGGTCGTTGCTAGTGTGGTATGGTTTTGGGTTACCTGTTATACTATTGAGTGGTTAAATTCTAGGGTGGTATTAAGATTTTGTGAGTAGTTGCTAAGGAGTTGTGTGTGGTTATAAGTGGTTGCTATGGTGTTGTGTGTGGTTGTAGGTGTTGTGGCTAGTTTCTAGAGGATTCAGAGTGGTTGCCAAACTGTTGCTATGCATTTTCTCAGGTGTCCTGAGCAGATGTTAGTGTGTTGCTATGTGGTTGCTAGGGTATGGGGTTTTTCTGCTGTTTTCTGGTCCAGCATGCTGCTATAATGTCATCCGAGTGTCTAAAGGTCTGAGCATCTCACCGAGGCTCCAGCACAAACACACATGAGCCCAATTATCCTCTTGCACTTCCTCTGACATCGACTCAGATAACAGTTTTTGAAAGCAATTACACATCTGCAGTTCATTTTTTACATGCCACATTCTATAAAGATAATTTAATTATTCAATGTAAGTTTAATTATTGTGTTACACGAGCGTGCGTTTGTGAGAACAGAGGCTGGTCGCAGGGCTGTGGAACCAAATGCGGTGAGAACCTTATCTCTTTGACTGATTATGAGAACGTCTCAGATCCCTTGTTATTTTTAATAACTCTCTGGGCTCTCGTGCCATTCGGCTAGAAAGGCTTCGGTCACTGACAGAGACTAAAGCCCCACATAAACCACAGGATTAATATATGCTCATATTCAACTGAGACTTCAGCTCAGAATAATGCATAAGGCGACTCTCAATGTGTGTGTGTGTGTGTGATGGTAAGATGGTCCTTTACCGAACACAGGAGCAGGTATGTACTCTACATTATCAGCTTCTCTTCTTGTTTTGCTGTTCTCCAGACTAATTCCTTATTTTTAGTTTCAGTTGTTTTGTTCTCATTAGATCCACATCCAGTCGAGTTGATGTTTTTGTGATTTCTTTTGCTTCATTGTCATAACCACTCGAGTATAAACGTCAGAATGAGTAAGTGTAGCGATGCTCTGCGTTCACCAGATGCTTTCTGATATTAGAGGGTAATTGAAACCAAGGTGTAACTTTGACATCAGGCAGACTTACATTTGTTCATTAAGCCGAGGCTTTGATCCAAATGCAAGCAGTGACAGTGTCAGATCATCACAGTGGTGTCTGTTGAGTGATCAGATACAGTAACGTCCAGTAATTGTGAGGTTATGAGGAGGACAGATGCTATTATTCCTGATTATTCACCATAAGAGTAGAAGGAGGTTGAGTGTGTTACATTATATCTATTCTTATCTGTATGTCCATACACAGAAGCTCTTTCAGAGTGTGTGATCTTTCAGGAGCTGCAGAACCTCGTCAGATTTCTGATTAAAGAAGAAACTTTGTAAACTCCTCCATAACCCAGATGGGTTTCAGTCAGTCTGTCTGTCACCATCTGGTCAGGAATTCTGATCCTGGACCGAAGCTGCGCTCCATCCATCAAGCGTGTTTCCATGGCAACATCGCTGCTATCGGTTACACACTCGGCGGTGCTTTAATTAGGTTGTCTGTTCTGGTCAATATGTTGATTGGATGCTTGTTTTGTGACCGATTCTGACAGACAGATGCTTTATTCCTCAATCTCTGCATCACAACACATCCTTCATTTCATTTTGCTTCATTCGTCCTTTGTTGGCATCACTTATCTTTTAACTTGAATGTAATTCGAGCTTCATAATTAGTTTTATTGATCTGTTTTCATCTATGCTATTTTTGTAGCCTGTGTATCTCATCCTCTGCATTGGTCTTTATGTTCTATTGATTTATTTTGTTTCATTTCTGTTTCTTTATCCTCCTCCACCTTCCTCAATGATCTTTCCTTTCTGTGTGTTATTTTCGACTCTCCTCCTCCTCCTCCTCTGCTCTTCCTGTCAGAGCCCTCGGCTCCTCCGCGTGAGCTCCTCTGCTCCAGCACTGGCTCCACCTCGCTGTCGGTAAGTTGGGCTCCGGCCCCAGGGGACCAGCAGAATGCGGCGCTGCTCTGGTACGAGGTGCGTTATGGGGTCAGCGGCGGTGACGCCTGCGAGGTTGACTCACAGCAGACGCTGTGTCTGGAGCCGGACTCGGGACAGATGCTCTTGAAAATAATTTCAAGGCCCAAACATACATAGATACAGGTCCTTGAAAGTGCTTGAATTAATTTTGTGCAAGAAGATTGTGTGTGTGTGTGTGTTTGGGATAAGTCAAAAGTCAAGTCACCTTCATTTCAGCAGTGCTTTATACAGTACTGATTGTGTCAAAGCAGCTTCACAGAGTCAAACAGGAAAGGTTTGTGAAGACTGCAGGTGTGTGTGCAGTGCCCGGAGCTCCGCCCCGTCAGGTGGAAGTCCAGCCCATCAACAGCACGTCTGTCAAAGTGTCGTGGCACTCAGTGTTGCCAGGGCAACGGAACCGCGGTTACCAGGTTCACTATGCGCTCGTGGAGGACGGGGAGTCACAAGGCCTGCCGCGCATCGAAGACATGATGCTGGACGATAAGCAGGTGAGGTCACGACCCCGCTGAATAAGTTTTGAATCTTATTAGAAGATTCTGGCCAACACTGCATTCAAAGTATCATTCAAAATACAAAATAACAATAAATGTTGAATATGATTTGTATTTATTTACACAGCCTGTTAGTTTTCTAGATGGCACAGAATCCATCTGATCCGAATGAACAGACACTGAATGAATCTCACTGTCTCACTTCATCTATTATCTCACTCACTGCTCATCCATTCTATCCTTCACTAAATGAATCTCACCCTCCTCGCCTCCTACGCTCCGCCTGGTCATCACTGATTCTCTCACATCTCTGTGCTGCCGCGCCGTTAGAGGGACACGGATGAGACGGCGCTATACGTGAGTATGAACTTAAGATTTATGTTTAGAGCAGCTTATGAAAGCACAGCTGAGACAGAAGCATTTCAAAGCCCTTCAGAGCCACTGGATCTGAGCCGCTTCACTGCATGAGTGTGTGTGTGTGTGTGTGTGTGTGTGTGTGTGTGTGTGTGTGAACCTCTCACACTGGAGAGTGCTTGCATAGAGCCTCTCGAACACAGATCATGGACTGAGATGTTTATGAAAGCAAAATATTGCTGGAGAGAATCAATGAATGGATGGATGAATGCGGCAGTAACATACTATAATGAGAGCAAGTATCAGCTCAGAGATCAGTGCTCATGTTTGCATTGAAGTTTCTTCCACTGAATGATTTGAGTGAGTGTGTGTGTGTGTGTGTGTGTGTGTGTAGGAGCTGATGCTGGAGGATCTGCAGCCTGAGACGCTGTACTCCATCAGTGTGGCAGCCTACACCATTAAAGGTGATGGAGCCCAGAGCATCACTCATCTGGTGCAGACGCCCGTCGCATGTGAGTCACTCGTCTGCATGTGTGTGTTTCTGTGTGTTGAGATGTTCAGGGACAGACAGACTCTTTCAGATCAGTTAAAGGTGCTGTTTGTGAAACGGGTGTGTGTCAATCACTAGTCTTTTACACTAGACTCACAGCTCTCTAGCCACAGAAACAGAAACACAGTTAGTCATTGTGTGCGTTCCTGACATTGGATTGGCTGACATGTCTTTGGAGGGCAGGGCTTAATTCACTATATGACCTCAGGTGTCTTATTGCTTTGAAAAAAAGTTTCTACATAATTAAAATATGAAGGACACAAATATTGCTGAATGTGATAAGCTGTGTAGTGAAATCAATTCAAATTTAATTATAAAGCGCTTTTCACAAATCTTCACAGAAAATCATGATCATCGCATTTAGCAGATTAGAGTTGGACGATAATATAGTTTTTTTTTATGTATATTGTTTTAATTACGTGTATTGCAAATAAGGTTGAACTTATATATAACTTTATATAGAGAGCTGTGTGATGATATTGTTACATATGGTTACATTTTTGCAACAATAGTCAGCACTGCAACTGCCCTGTCCAATCAGAAGACGGCACTGGAGATCTGGTCAGTTTGATGGATGTGTTTTATATGTCACTGATAGTTTGTGTGTGTTTGTGTTCTCTAGTACCTGCTCGCCCTGTTCTGTCAGTGCAGCTGGTTAATGAGACGTCCGCTGCACTGATCTGGACTCCCCAACGATCCTCTAACCCTCTGCTGGAGATCCTGGGCTTTCGTCTGACCTATGGCCTTAAAAACGCCTCTCAGTCCGTGTCTCTGGATTTCAGACCTGAGAAGCGCCAACACAACGTGACCGGCCTGCGTCCTGGAGGTGTTTATTCATTCCTCTTGGCCACTAGAGGGCGCTCACCTGGCTTCCTCCGAACGGCTCGGACGGGAACGCCATTTTTACAGGATACACGCTCTCGAATGAGGGAGCAGGTGCTAGTGTTGAACCGCGGACACTGATGGTGCCGGCAGATGTGTCTAGCTACACCATTCTAGGGCTGAATCCTGACCGGGCGTACGCTGTGAGGATATCGGCTCATAACAGCGCTGGGTCAGGCCCGTATAGCCCACAGGTGCTGTACCGAACGACAGCCTTCGACACAGGTACAGCGCTCAGGTGACTCAACTAAACCCTGAGATCCCACCAACACCACCCACAACTAACCCCACCCGACCCGTCACAGTGGAGGTGTGAATGTGGGCGGCTGCAGGTAATGCTCGGCCGGTCAGTGGAGGTAAGTGGTCAGGCGTCAGTCACAGTCCGTCTCGGAGGAGGAGCCCTCAGGTTCATGGTAAGACTGGAGACGTTTGTCTTCTCCCTCGTCCTCTTGAGTTCCTTCACTGTCCTTCACGACTATATTTCCCAGCACTTTCCAGTCCAGTCCAGTCCGGTGTGGCACAAATGAATGAATGTTTGTTTGTGTGTGATTGAGTTTGTGTCTCACCCCGACTTCCTTCATTAGCAGCTAGTGAATCTGGGCCAGCTCTCACTGGATCTGCCACATATGTGTCCATCTGACTCACCTTCTACATCCCCCACAATTCCCTGCACAGGCCTCGGCGCACGCGGTGGACTCTACGGTCGCACAGTCCTGGATCTGTGTGTGTGTGTTTGAGTTCCTGCATTACTGAGTCTCATGTGTATTACGTGTGTGTTTTTGGACAGACGTGCCGAGGAATTTCTCTGTGAATCTGGCGACGAAGACGAGCGTGTTGCTGACGTGGGAGTTTCCGGAGAGCAGCGCCCCCTATCGCTTCACTGTGAGTCTCACAGCCATCTCTGCCTGTGAACAGATCACTGTCAGAGTTTGTGGCTGTTCACTTGTTGATGTTCAGTAGATCTCTCTAGAATGAGGATGTGCTCTTATGTTATAAACCGCTGCCTCTGACTAGCAGTATATCGAGGAGCCCTTCCAGCTTCCTGTTTCAACAGGAAACACATCAACACAATGTCAAGCCATTTTAATCACTGATAATGACTGAAGTCAGAAACAAACCTTGATCTCACTGGAACTGTTTTTTGGTTAATGTATCTCAGTTTTCATTGAAAATAAGATTTAATTGAGTGCGGTTTATTTATCGGCATAAATGTTATTGCAGTGCATTCTGGGATTGTCTTATCAATAAATGAAACTGAAAGATACTGCTGATGTCTTAAAGTCGTCATGAAACAGAAGTTAGAACAGATCTTTTCTTTCATGTTGCAGATTATCGACAAACTCTGTTCTGTGCATTGGTTGTTGACTGAATGTTGAAAATAGAAGCGTGCATTGCTGTGTAAGAAAGGGGCAGGTTTAAGCCAACTAAATTATCCTGCACGTGGAGAGAAGATCCAGTGACATTTTGACTCAAACACGGCAGGATGTTTTTAGACTAAACTTGACTGCAGTGCCTCTGTTTTTGGGTTTGTAAACCAGGTCTTTGAGCACTTCTGGCTGAGAAAGCCCGGCTGATGTGAAGGTCCTATTTTCAAAAGGCATGGAGTTCATGGTTTCATTGTTTTGCTGACGATTCTCAGGTGTATCTTCCTTTATGGAAACGGGACAAGAGGACAATTACATCTCTACTAAATTGTCTGCATGAAGTTGAACTAAGGATGTCAGCTTTTTTTTTTATTTAAATGAAAGTAAGACCTAGGTAATTTGGTTCGGAAACTCTCAAGTCCTTGGCTCCTTTCTGTAAATCAGTAGTTAAGTATCTTGGGGTTCAGTTTTAAGTCTCTCGGTGGTGAAGTTTAGTTTCAGTTGAGATTACTAGCTAAGGTAAAACCGTTTCTGTCACCTAACAATTTTGAAAAGCTTATTCATGCCTTTATTTCAGTAAGATTGGACTACTGTAATCCTTGTATGCAGGTGTGGGCCAATCGCTCTTAACTCACAATGCTGCTGTTAGATTAATTATGAGTGTTCGTAAACACCAGCATATAACTCCCATTTTAGTAACTTTATATTGGCTTCCAATTCACTACAGAGTCGATTTTAAATGACTTATCTTAGTATATCAAGTCTTACACAATCTGGCTCCATCCGGTTTAATTGATCTTTTGGATTTACACAAGCCTCATAGGAATCTAAGGTCATCAAACAGATGATTTAAACTGAGTGGTGAGGTTTCAGTTAGCTCTCTGTTTCTCAGGTGGAGTACAACCGGCAGAAGATGGAGGTGGACGCGCGTCTGAGGAAGGCTGTGATCCCAAACCTGCAGCCGGACACCAGCTACGACTTCAAGATCACCAGCCCCGAGGGGAACATGGGTGGACTCAGACACCGCATTCATGCCAAGACATCGCCTCCCATCCTCATCCGCCGGCCCGAGGTGGACCACACGCGGGAGACCGAAGCCACGGTCACCATCATACTGCCCTCGCTGGACCCCAGGAGCAGCGTCAGGTGCGAGCAGTGCACACACACCTGAGGACGTATGTATCATGCATGACATGTGCACACATATGTGCAGGAATCATCAGCCGCTGCACTGTGAATAATTCAGAGCCGCAGTCAATTTGTGTTTCTGGCTGCTTCCTGCCGGCCGCTGCTGAGCTCAGGAAGAAAATAATTTCAGCTCCCAGTGCAGCACTGAGATACGGAGCCGCAGTAACTGCAGCACACACACTTTACAACTGGAGACCAATCCCACCGCAGCGCTTCTCGCTGTTCATGAAGATGCATGTGCAAGCGAACAGCAGCACCGCAGCGACACATGATGCTCCGTCTGTGTGAACCCCTACACCATGAGAGCGACAGAGATGATAAACACACAACACACAGATGATTCTCACTGAATCACTGAACCTCAAGTCATTATTATACAGGTGCTCCTATGGCTCAGTGGTAGAGCATTGTTAGCAGCGCAAAAGGTTGTGGGTTCAATTCCCAGGGAACACACTTACTGGTAAAAAAAAAAAATAATTATAGCCTCAATGCACTGTAAGTTGCTTTGGATAAAAGCATCTGCTAAATGCATAAATGTGACCCTGGAGCACAAAAGCAGTACTCTCACACTCACACACACTGTAAAAAACTGTAGCCTGGTAATACTGAAATCTGCTACTTCACTTTGCTTCGTAGACAGAGTCTGGACAAGCATTTTCTTCTTGTGGAGGGGGGGCGCTTGTCTGAAGTTTAAAATCATTGGTTACTCGTAAGCCAATCACATAATGTTTGGTTAAGACGTGTGTTATGTGTCGGCTCAGCCGCTTCGAACTTCCACTGTAAACACAGGAATGCTGCGAAAACAAAACCATTGAGCGAAATACCGGAGTGAACATGGCAGTTCACAATCACAATTATCGCCTTGGCCTCCCCAGTTTCTCGCTAACGATCGGTATCAGTTGATAAATTTTACTTTTCCCAAAACCTGTTGGGAGTAGGGCCACAAGATCACCTCCATTCATAATGTGAAACAAGCACTCTTCTTTTTCAGGCTTCAGTTATTCTCCACAACAGAGCGAATAGCATCCCGTGTCTCCGTGACCGTTTTCGATCTAAGAACTACGATCTTAAATTTGGTGCTTAGCGTCTACATCACGGCTCTCAGACCACCCTCTGTTCGTTGATTGGACAGCTGTTTTGGAGCCGGAGGAAAACTGGGAGATAGTTGGCTATCTCAGACTGAGTACAGAAGCGAACGGAGTCAGGCTAGTGTAATTGTAGCAATAGCCAAAAAAATCATTGTATGGGTCAAAATTATTTATTTTTCTTTTATGCCAAAAATCATTAGGATATTAAGTAAAGATCATGTTCCATTAAGAGATTTCTTTAAAGTTCCTACCCTAAATATTTCAAAACTTCATTTTTGATTGTCTTCCTAACAAAACATACATCGATGGAGAGATGATTAATTCAGCTTTCAGATGATGCATTAATCTCAATTACAAACAATTGACCCTTAAGACTGGTTTTGTGCTCCAGGGTCACATATGTAAATGTAAATGTAAATTATTTGTAATTCTGTAAATGTAATTATTATCTTATCTGAAGAAAAACCCAAGAATAGAATAAATATGAAAACAGACTGGCTTTTTTGTCGTTTTCCAGGACAAATACATCAAGATTTCTTAAGCTTGAAACAAGAAAAATATCTGTGAATGGCATCAGAAAAAAAGTATTTTCCCTTTGAATTAAATTATTTTTTCTTACCGCACTGGCAGATATATTTTCTTGTTTTACACAAAAACTCACTTAATTTTGGTCAGTTTTTCCGAAGACATGAAAAACGAATGGATTCTCTTGGAGCTGAACTTTGACATGGCATCCAAACAGCTGAAATGATCATTTGTGTCGAGCAGGTGTCTGCATCACATTCAGACGTTCATTAGCGTCAGCTGCTGGTGTGGATGGGGAGATCTCAGTGATGAACCTGCTCATGTTTCTGCAGGAACATTTATGTGGTGGTGGTTCCTCTGAAGAGAGCCAGAGGAGTGATCCGGCATCTGAAGAGCCCAGACGAGATGGACCTGGAGGAGGTAGAACATCTGCAGCGTCTCTCTGATTATTCTTAGTGTTATGTGTGAGATCTGCGGGTGTTGAGTGTTCATGGAATACAATCTCAGCAGCGCTTCAGCTCATTCTGCTGGATGTGGAGTATTATATGTAACTCCTGAGCTTTGACTTTCTCCTGTCGGAGGTCGAGCAGGTGAATGTGAGCATGAGAGAGTCCACAAATGCAAAGGAAAACATATTTTTGGATAGATTTTTTATTTGCAAATGTCATTTCATTTATTTGTGAATGTAATTCATTGTTGTGAAACTTCTGTATATATTTGTGAATTTGTATACTATGGTCTGGAAGTCTGCAGCAGTTCTGAGGATTGTGCTCAACACATTATTATTATCTAATGTTTTGGAGTGTGTTGTGCTGATGCTGTATGTGTGTGTGTATGTGTGTGTGTGTGTGTGTGTGTGTGTGTTGCAGCTGCTGAAGGACATCAGTCAGAAGCAGCGAGACCCGCGTCAGCGTCAGGTGGACCTGAGGAGGGCGTACATCACCGCCCGCTTCACACCCGCCTCCCTGCCGGCCTTCTTCACTCTCGGAGACCAGCTGGACTATGGAGGCTTCGAGAACCGAGCGCTAGAAGCGGGTCAGGAGTACGTGTTCTTCATCCTGGCAGAGCTCAACTCCACCACCGGGGTGAGTGTGTGTGTGTGTGTGTGTGTGTGTGTGTGTGTGTGTGTGTGTGACGCTCCTGTGTCTGTGTGTTCAGAAGATGTTTGTGGCCAGTCCTTACACTGACCCGGTGATCGCGCCGGACTCGGACCCTCAGCCTCTGGACGCGGGGGACGGTCTGATCTGGGTGGTGGGACCCGTGCTGGCCGTGATCTTCATCATCTGCATCGTCATCGCCATCCTGCTCTACAAGAAGTGAGTCTGAGCTCATGTTAGATGACGCTAGAAACACAAGATGACCATCATGAGAGGCGCTTTAGTGCAACACTGTAAAAATGATTTTCTCACTAGTAAGTTCATATTTAAACATTCTTATATCAAGATACAGTTCCTGGAGTTTTTGTTTAAAATAAGATCAAATATCTGCCAGTGGAGTTAAGTTTATTTTTCTTACCACGCTGACAGTTATTTGCTCTTGTTTTAAGCATAAACACACTAAAGTTTCGTCGAAAATCATTTTTGATATATTGTGTAAGAATCTGGAAAAATATAAATAATATCTTATGTAGCTAGGTTTATTCAGGCATAACTAAAAAACGACATTAAAATTGTATGAATTCTCTTATTTGTATTATTATTTATAATAATAATTAAGGAATCTCCAAGTGGCTCTTATATGTTGATTCTGGTCCGTTGGGTTAGTGTTGTGACCTGAAGCTCAGAGCTTCTCATATTCCCATCAGTGGTCATCTATGAGGAAAGTCAAAGATATAATAGTCATGAGAAGAAGAGATGATGTTAACCGTCTCTATGACGACTGGAAGTCTGGGAAAGATGTGGGACAGAAGAGAATAACGTGTGATTAAATATGTAGGAAGCAGCTATTTCTGGACAGGAGGATAATAGCGTCTAGTCAGGAATCAGATCAACTGCAGCAAGAGGGAAAATCGTATTATATTAGATGTCATTACCTTATATTTATGTATAAAATTCATTACATTACACATTTTTATGTCATTTATTTCAGACATGTTGAGGTTGGAATAACATATTGAACACACACCGGCTCATCTTCACCAATTGACCTTAAAACTTAAACACAGATAAGAATCAGTTACAACAGGTACACCCACATGAAGGTGTGATGGTGAGCAGTTGCTAGGATACAGCTTGGCTGTAAGTGGTCGTCATGGAAACAGCAGCACGTGACACACGGGTGAATCTGAAAGCATTGCTGATGTAAGACACGAATGAAAACGCTCTCATATCTGAGCTTCACAGAGGTGGGTAGAGTACCCAAAAACTGTACTCAAGTAAAAGTAAAAGTACTTCTAGAAATATTTACTCAAGTAAAAGTAAAAGTACTTCTAGAAATATTTACTCAAGTAAAAGTAAAAGTACTAGTCTTGAATAGTTACTTGAGTAAGAGTAAAAGAGTATCGGATAAAAAATCTACTCAAGTAGTTAGTTACTAGTTACTTTGGGTCATATATACTGAGCCTATTTTTATTTAGATATATAGATAAAATGTATGTAATGTATGTGTGTGTGTATAAATGTATATATTTCATCAGCCTTTACTCCAATTTATGTAATTTATTATAAAACCCTGTCTGTTTACTTAAGTAACAGATATAGGTGTCATGCATTAACATATTTTTAATACGACTGACTTTATATTAAATGTGAATTTAACATTGAAAGTTAATGTGATATAAATATTGCTACTAATCTTTCATTGTTCAGAAAGAGAGCAAATAACATTTACATTATTAAAGATAATTTTCACTGACAGTCTAGATTTCAATCACTCTCAGAAACTCCCATTAAAATCACTGAAACTGTTAACACTGTGAAATCAATATCTTAATTAAAGATTCGTACACACATCTGCACTTTGTTGTTCCTGCGAGAGAATTCGCCAGAAAGAGGTATTCAGTCAGTGAGCGAGTGAAGGAAGCACCGGCATTTTAGCGATGACTCATCTGAACACCTCTGATTGGCCAATGCTTTAATAAGCTCAAAAGAATCATGTGTGATTGGTTATAATGCGCATCGCTGTAAAAACTCATCTATCTCTGGCTAAGCGCCAGCAAGCAATCACAGATCTGAATTTATCAGCTGATAATATGACTCGCTGAACGTACTTGCACCAGTGTGATTGTATTAAAATTAATAAAATCTTAATCGGCTATTTTTTGTCTTTTGGAAGCTGCATTCAACTTGACTCCCCTCTGTTATAAGCCACACACGTACAACAAACTAATGTCACAGTGGTATCGTGTACTGTAATCGAATGTAGCCCAAGTTATTACCTGTTAAACAGTAGACAGCACACGCGGTGTTCATCTAATAAGGATCTCCATCGCTAGCAAATAATAACCTTTGCAGATTTCAATTCAGTGCAGTTCCAGCCACGTTTTCAACGCTCTTTCTGTTCTTAAACGTTACAACTCCGAGTGAACCACTTCAGACGCTCAGCGCGTGCGGCAGGGAACTGAACGACTCATTCAAACTGATTCATGAACCAATTCACTCGTTTGCCAATTGGTTTGATCAAGCCTTTGAACAGAAT
>NC_081766.1:277500-282500 GCF_963082965.1 Carassius carassius
GCAGAGGCTTGACAGTACATGCAGGAAGAGCCAGGAGAGGATTACAATAGTCCAGTCTGGAGAGAACAAGAGCTTGGACAAGAAGTTGGGTTGCTTGCTCTGACAGGAAGGGTCTAATCTTCCTAATGTTGTATAAGGCAAACCTGCAGGACCGGGTAGTTGTAGCAATGTGGTCTGTGAAGCTTAACTGATGATCCATCACAACTCCTAGGTTTCTAGCTGTCCTCGAAGGAGTAATGGTTGATGAGCCCAGCTGTATAGAGAAGTTGTGATGAAGCAATGGGTTAACTGGAATCACCAGGAGTTCTGTCTTCGTAAGGTTAAGCTGAAGGTGATGGTCATTCATCCAGCTAGAGATGTCACTCAGACAGGCTGAAATGCGAGCAGCTACCGTCGGGTCATCTGGTTGGAATGAGAGGTAGAGTTGGGTGTCATCAGCGTAGCAGTGATAAGAAAAGCCATGCTTCTGAATGACAGATCCTAATGATGTCATGTAGATTAAGAAGAGAAGTGGTCCAAGTACTGAGCCTTGAGGAACCCCAGTAGCAAGGTGGTGTGACTTTGAAACATCACCCCTCCAAGACACACTGAAGGATCTGTCAGAGAGGTAGGACTTAACCCACAGTAGTGCGGTTCCAGAGATGCCCATCTTTCTGAGGGTGGACAGGAGGATCTGGTGATTAACAGTGTCAAAAGCAGCAGAAAGGTCCAGTAAGATGAGTACCGAGGATTTGGAAGCAGCTCTTGCTAGTCGCAGGGCTTCAGTAACCGAGAGCAGAGCAGTCTCAGTTGAGTGGCCACTTTTGAAGCCAGATTGGTTGCTGTCCATGAGGTTGTTCTGTACAAGGAACATAGAAAGCTGGTTGAACACCGCTCGCTCAAGTGTCTTTGCAATGAATGGAAGAAGGGATACCGGTCTGTAGTTTTCAAGAAGCGCTGGATTTAGAGATGGTTTCTTGAGCAGTGGGCTTACCCGAGCTGTTCGAGGAAATGTTCCAGAGTGAAGAGAGGAGTTGATAACGTGAGTAAGCGAAGGTATGACTGAAGAAGAGGTCGCTTGAAGGAGGTGAGTCGGGATCGGATCAAGTGGACAAGTAGTAGGATGATTGGACAGGCGAAGTTCGGAGACGTCCATCTCTGAGAGTGGGGAGAAGGAGGAGAAAGAGTGTGCATCGGTCATTGTGAAGTTGTCCTCAGTCTGCGGTGTGGAGAATTGGCCGCTGATGGATCTCGTCTTATTTGTGAAGAAAACTGCAAAGTCGTCCGCTGTAAGAGTCGATGGAGGAGGTGGTGGCGGCGGATTAAGAAGAGAAGAGAAAGTCTTGAAGAGTGTCCGAGCGTCACAACAGCTGTTAATTTTGTTGTGGTAGTAGGATGTTTTAGCCGTGAAGACATTTGCAGAGAAGGAAGAGAGGAGAGACTGATACACACTGAGGTCGGTAGAGTTTCTTGATTTCTGCCATTTCCTCTCTGCAGCCCTGAGTTTAGAGCGACACACACACACACTCACACACACTCACACACACACACACACACACACACACACACACACACACACACACTCTCTCACTCAAACACACACTCTCTCTCACACACTCACACACACTCACACACACACACACACACTCACACACACTCACACACACTCTCACACACACACACACACACACACACACACACACACACACACACACACACACACACACTCTTTCATAGTATTATAGTATGTTCAGCAGACTCCACACACTACACAAGTGTCAGCAGTGTTTCCTCACGGATGTTCTGCATCATGCGTGTTCATCTGTAATCTGGATTATAGTTATTAACCGTGTAATCCCACAGTGCTTTGTTGTGTCCACATCTGTCAGCTGAACGTGTCTGTCTTGATATCAGCGTTGGGTTTAGTGAGCAGACAGGGATCAGGGAGTTATACGCAGTAAAGCGTGGTGTTTGATGTGTGTGTGTGTCTCAGTGCTGGAGTGGGCCGCACCGGCTGCTTCATCGTGATCGACGCCATGCTGGAGCGCATCCGTCACGAGCGGACGGTGGATGTGTACGGGCTCATGACCCTGATGCGCTCGCAGAGGAACTACATGGTGCAGACGGAGGATCAGTACGGCTTCATCCACGAGGCGCTGCTGGAGGCCGTGGCCTGCGGGAACACAGAGGTGGCGGCGCGCAGCCTGTTCTCGTACATACAGAACCTGTCGCAGGTGGAGGCCGGAGAACACGTGACCGGCGTAGAGCTGGAGTTCAAGGTACACGCCAGAATAATCAGTGGTTCAACGGGTCACAGATCTCACACTGACACGCGTAGTATATCTAGTGCAAATATCTAAACATTCTTGAATCAAGATGCATTTACTTGACAAGCAAAATGAATTAAGATATTGTCTTGTTTTCAAAAAACAATTAGTAATAACAATATATAATATATATATCATACATCATCATCGAGTTTTGAAAATGTAATTCATATTTTTATGATGAATTTAAATATGCGTTTATTTGACAGTGAAAGTCTGAATGTTACATAAAAAGGAAAGTAGTCAAAATAAATGATGAAGGCCTGGTGAAGTGTTTCCAGGGCAGTTTTAATGTGACCTTCAACAAAGTTCAAATCTGTTCGTTTTAGTTAAACTCAGTTTGTGACCTGCAGCAGTTTAATGCCGTGCTTCACATGATTCTGTCTGTGGTTCTGTCAGCGTCTGGCCAACAGTAAAGCACACACCTCCAGGTTCGTCAGCGCTAATCTGCCCTGCAACAAGTTCAAGAACCGCCTGGTGAACATAATGCCCTACGAAACCACCCGCGTGTGTCTGCAGCCAATCAGAGGCCTGGAAGGGTCCGACTACATCAACGCCAGCTTCATCGACGGATACAGGTATACCGCTGGACTCCAGCTCCAGATTAAAGACGTTATACAGCGGGTAATAACGCTGGTGTTGATCTGATGTGGATGTGTGTTCAGGCAGCAGAGGGCGTATATTGCGACGCAGGGGCCGCTAGCGGAGACCACTGAGGACTTCTGGCGCATGCTGTGGGAACACAACTCCACCATCGTGGTGATGCTGACCAAACTGCGTGAGATGGGACGGGTGAGTGACGGCTGGAGGAACACACACTCCGTCTGGATCTGACTGAAGCAGTGTAACATCTGTGTGTTTGTGTGTTCACAGGAGAAGTGTCATCAGTACTGGCCAGCTGAGCGCTCGGCACGCTATCAGTACTTTGTAGTGGATCCCATGGCAGAATACAACATGCCACAGTACATCCTGAGAGAGTTCAAAGTCACCGACGCCAGGGTGAGTCATTTACCATGGTGTGATGTGGTAAAGCTGTTAGTCTTAATGTTGAGATGAAAAAACACCAGAGACACAAACGTCCCAGCAGATCCGTGTCTCACTTCTGGAGATGTACGGATTCATTGTCTTTCTCTCCACAGGACGGACAGTCCAGAACCGTCAGACAGTTCCAGTTCACCGATTGGCCAGAACAAGGAGTTCCAAAGTCAGGAGAGGGTTTCATTGATTTCATTGGACAGGTGCATAAAACCAAGGAGCAGTTCGGTCAGGACGGACCAATCGCAGTCCACTGCAGGTGCGTTACGATCCATGTGTTCAGATCTCAGTGTGACCGACACATTCTCTCTCATTCTTGTCTAATTTATCTCATTCTCATCTTATTTTCATCTCTTTGTCGTCTCATTCATGATTTATTCTCATCTCATTCATGTTTCATCTCATTCTTGTCTTATTCTCGTCTCATTCTTGATTTATTCATCTCATTCATGTTGTCTCATTTGTCTTATTCTCGTCTTATTTTCGTCTCACTCATGTCTCGTGTCTCTCTCAGTGCGGGTGTTGGGCGTACAGGTGTCTTCATCACCCTCAGTATTGTCCTGGAGCGGATGCGTTACGAGGGCGCTGTGGACATCTTCCAGACGGTCAAAATGCTGCGCACCCAACGGCCAGCGATGGTGCAAACTGAGGTAAAACACGCATCACATGACTGACAAACGCTGTTATCACTGACCTCTGAGTCTGTGGAAGATCTCAGTCATTCTCAGGAAACAGGGTCACTCATGCTACTCATGCAAATAGTGTGATTCTTACGGTTATAGGAAAAGTGAGTGATCACACCCTCCCGTCTGTCTGTCTGTTCTCAGGACGAGTATCAGTTCTGCTATCAAGCCGCTCTGGAGTACCTTGGAAGTTTTGATCACTATGCAACATAAGAAGAACACCAACCTGTCCAACACCTTCCCCATGTCTCAACAACCCCACAAACACCCGCAGAGGAACGACCACACGTCAAACACACGAACAGCGACGCAGGGCAGACGTTCTCTCAACGCAAACTATTACCTCAGTGTTCAAATATTGATATTAATGTTGTGGTCAGCTTTTTAGAAATATTAAACTCTGGACGAAGATCTTCTTCATAACAAAAGGAAAATATTACATGTACAAAATCTATTTAAAGCTAAACAACAACAAAAAAAGAAACTTTGAAATCAAAAGCCTGGATAATTGCTGCACCCTTCAGTGGGAGTTTCTTCGAACTGTCAGGCGTGAATGAGCGAGAGCCCGTCTGTGCCTGCCAGAGTCATCGTTGATATCCCGAGCGAACGCCGCAGAACGGAAGCAGATCTCTTACCGTCTGTGCCTAACGGAGCGACCGCAGAACTGCAGCCAATGCCGGACATTAGCACACGTGATATCATCTCTTTCCTGTCCTGATCCTCGGGAGCTGTGCACGAGACGGACTGAACTCTGTGAATACTGTATTCGGTGTGTCTCTACATGACTATATGCTGCTTACACCGTGTTTGGAGGCCGAGGGAGTTTTCGAGGCTTGAATCTCGTATCTGTATCATGTTCTTTTGCTCCTTTCTGCTGTGGCATAATGTACTCCGCTGTGTCTTTATGGTGGGATGACGGAAGAGCCTCGGTTCATGGGTTTATAGATTAATGATTGGGCCGATGCACTTCTAGAGG
>NC_081766.1:290000-294000 GCF_963082965.1 Carassius carassius
AGCTGCTTTTGTTTGTCTTGTGCTGTTTTCAGACTAATAAACTAGACCGATCGGTTTAGAAGCTCACTGAAATCTTCAGATCTCAAAGGATTCCAATCAAGTAGAAGATAAAGACAGACACTATGTGAAAGTTTGTGTTGTTGAACTTTATTTGCTCTGAAAGAGGCGTTCAGCTAATGTCAGTCACACGCTGATGCTAACCCTTAGACAAAATACAGCTTGTCACATTGAGGATCAGCAGACAAACTACTCAAGTCCCCTTTATTTCTAAAGCTCTTTCTAGAATCTGAAGACGGTTTTATCATGAATATTGTGAGCTCTTCAGACTGACAGAATGGAGATCAGGCTCATGGTGAGGTTCGTGGATGTGGCTGAAATGTGTGAGAAGCCAATTAACGTTCAGTGTCTCATGAGAGATGAAGCATCCCGGCGCCCAGAATAACTCTGTTAATAAGACACTCGGAGTTCATTACAGACTCTCATTTAAATAATGAATCACTTCTGAGTCTAACGAACTGATCGGTTATAAATCAGACTAACAAACAGCCTTCAGACAGAAACAGGAGCGCTCCTGCAGTAAAACATACAAACCAGTTCAGCTCTTACTGTTGAGCATCTGACCTGAGATCTGAAGAATCATCATGAGAAACACACACACACACTCACTCACATGAACTCAAAGCCCTCAAACACACACACACACACACACACATATGAACTTCAATCCCTCAAACACACACTCACATGCATAAGAAGGTCCTTGTCTTGTGTGTGCTTGTGTGTGTGCTCAGTTTCATGCGATGCTCTAATGTATTAGAGATTGTGTAACACACACACACACACACACAGAGTTATTGATGAAATCCGAGTCCTTCTCTTCAGTCTGACAGTAGAACCTGCCGCTCATTGTTTCTGCTCACTTCATTGTGTTGTGTTTCATGATTCATTGTGCTGTCTGTATTCACTGATTTGTTTCTTGTTTGTAACATTCAGTCTTCTAACATACCTGCATTTTTCACTTTCAGGCAGCTGGGTTGCATGATATCTGTGTCATGTTGTCTCTGAGACGTTCTCTTTGTTCATCTGCAGTGATGGTGAGAGATCATCGCCTCATCGTCTCGTGTCTCTGGCGTCTGATAGCATCTGTTCAGGTGCAGCGGTCATGTGCTTTCTGAGGGCGTGGTCTGTGTGGGATGGGGCGGGGCTAATGAACACATAAGGGCATCATCTGTGTTTCAGGGAGTAACATCTATGCTCCAGAAGCAGCACTGAAACAAACAAACAAACACCGGACGACTCCAGAGTTTATTAAATGCCTGACAACAACATCCTCCAGGATTCAGACGCAGGTCTGTGGCTTTGGCTCGCAGTGGGCGTGGCTCTGTGCAGTCGTGGGCGTGGTCACAGCTGGTGCTATCTGCAGTGAGATCAGACTGATGAATGCATATAACACACGGATGTGCTGCTGGATGGAGACGGTCTGTATCTGACAGAACCTCAAAGCACAGCATGGTGGGAAGTAAAAAAGCAAACAGGAGGTTATCCCTGGACAGCTCAGGGTGAGTGTGTCTGTTTTTTATTGCTTACTAAATCCATTTAAAAAATAAAATATAATCAGAAATAAGTACATTAAAGGCGATACACTACGACAAAAAACAGTTGTTTCATGCATGTGTTCATTTTAAGATTTTGGCTTTTCATAAAGTGTCGTTTCAAAACATCTAAAATACACTTTTAAGTGTTTATTTTATTGCACTTCATGTGTCGGTAGATTTTAATCTTTAAAGAGTTTTTTTTTACTTACAAGCAGCTAACTTTACAGTTTTATTTCTCTCTTTATTCAATTCATATTTCATTCACACTGATTTATAAATCATTTTACTCTTGAAATCATGGTGAAGATGTGTTTGTTTTCTGTCTGTCGACAACAGTATTTTCTGATTTATTGAGAAAAACCTTCTACTCTAATATGACAACAAAATCAAGAATTATGAACTTGATTTATCCAACCTTCAGATTCTGGAACTGTATGCAAAGTAGCACATATTTACACACACACACACACACACATGTTTGTTTTTGTGAAAAGTGTGTTCATCCCATAGGTGTAATGGTTTTTATACTGTACAAACTGTATATTCTATGGCCCTACACCAACCCTACACCTAACCCTAACCCTCACAGGAAACTTTGTGCATTTTTACTTTCTCAAAAAAACTCATTCTGTATGATTTATAAGCGTTTTGAAAAATGGGGACATGGGTTATGTCCTCATAAGTCACCCTCTCCTTGTAATACCTGTGTCATACCCATGACATTATACAGAGTTGTGTCCTGATATGACACAAAAACAAGAGCACACACACACACACACACACACACACACTCTCTCTCTTTTATATCGACTATGCATTCCATTAGTTTTTCAAATTGGTGTGTTTCACCGGGCCGCGGAGAAATATAGAGCTGAGTATCATCAGCATAACAGTGAAAGCTAACACCATGTTTCATGATGATATCTCCCAAGGGTAACATATAAAGCGTGAAGAGTAGCGGCCCTAGTACTGAGCCTTGAGGTACTCCATACTGCACTTGTGATTGATAGGATACATCTTCATTCACTGCTACGAACTGATGGCGGTCATATAAGTACGATTTAAATAATGCTAATGCACTTCCACTGATGCCAACAAAGTGTTCAAGTCTATGCAAAAGAATGTTGTGGTCAATTGTGTCAAACGCAGCACTAAGATCCAATAAAACTAATAGAGAGATACACCCACGATCAGATGATAAGAGCAGATCATTTGTAACTCTAAGGAGAGCAGTCTCAGTACTATGATACGGTCTAAATCCTGACTGGAAATCCTCACAGATACCATTTTTCTCTAAGAAAGAATATAATTGTGAGGATACCACCTTTTCTAGTATCTTGGACAGAAAAGGGAGATTCGAGATTGGTCTATAATTAACTAGTTCTTTGGGGTCAAGCTGTGGTTTTTTGATGAGAGGCTAAATAACAGCCAGTTTGAAGGTTTTGGGGACATGTCCTAATGACAATGAGGAATTAATAATAGTCAGAAGAGGATCTATGACTTTTGGAAGCACCTCTTTCAGGAGCTTAGATGGTATAGGGTCTAACATACATGTTGTTGGTTTAGATGATTTAACAGGTTTATACAATTCTTCCTCTCCTATAGTAGAGAATGAGTGGAACTGTTCCTCAGGGGGTCTATAGTGCACTGTCTGATGTGATACTGTAGCTGACGGCTGAATGGTTGCAATTTTATCTCTAATAGTATCGATTTTAGAAGTAAAGTAGTTCATAAAGTCATTACTGCTGTGGTGTTGGGAAATGTCAACACTTGTTGAGGCTTTATTTTTCGTTAATTTAGCCACTGTATTGAATAAATACCTGGGGTTATGTTTGTTTTCTTCTAAAAGAGAAGAAAAGTAATCGGATCTAGCGGTTTTTAATGCTTTTCTGTAGGATAGGTTACTTTCCCGCCAAGCAATACGAAATACCTCTAGTTTTGTTTTCCTCCAGCTGCACTCCATTTTTCGGGCTGCTCTCTTTAGGGTGCGAGTATGCTCATTATACCATGGTGTCAAACTGTTTTCCTTAACCTTCCTTAAGCGTAAAGGAGCAACTTTATTTAAAGTGCTAGAAAAGAGAGAGTCCATAGTTTCTGTTACATCATCAAGTTCTGAAGTTTTGGATATGCTAAGGAATTTGGATACATCAGGAAGATAACTTAAAAAGCAGTCTTTTGTGTTAGAAGTGATGGTTCTTCCATACTTGTAACAAGAAGTAGGATTTACAATTTTGGCTATATGAAGTTTGCACAGAACTAAATAATGATCTGAGATATCATCACTTCGCTGAATAATTTCAACACTATCAATTGTAACACACACACACACAAACTCTCTCTCTCACACACACACACACACTCTTTCTCTCACACACACACACAATCTTTCTCTCTCTCACACACAC
>NC_081766.1:296700-299200 GCF_963082965.1 Carassius carassius
AATCCCTGTCTGTAAATATGAATATGAAATGATTCCTGCCCTGATATTTGATAAAGTGAATTTTGTGGGATTGGCTGATGACTGCTGTTTGAAGTCGCTCCTGTTGTTTTCTCAGAAAGCAGAGAGTGAAAGTGTTTTCAATATTTCAGTTTGACTTCACACAGAGATCTGTGGCATTCACTCACTGTGTAATGAAATCAATCGGCACTGTGTCAGGTGAAGATGTGCGGTTAAATCATGTCTTGTGTGTGTGTTTGTGTGCAGATATCATCCGGAGATCATGGGAAGTGCAGCAAAGTCCAAGAACAGCATGAGAAGATCTTCAGACAGCAGAGGCTTCCAGAATCCAGACGAGACGCGTCTAGAGTTTCTGGAGCACAGCGGCAGCGTCTCACGCAGGTCAGGCTTCATTTAATCAAACCGTGTGAGATGAGAGACTTCAGCTTCTCACACCTGTGTGTCCTGATCTCCATCAGATCCACGACTTTAGAGGAGGAGGAGGGCTTGAATCGGCCCGATGGATCCAGCGTACGTAATGTGAGTTTATTCTTCCTCAAACTCTTCGTGAGTCCTTCAACACTTTCACAACATCACGTTCTCTTCTTTTGATCAGAGCTTCAAGAGCCACAACAAAACCTTCCACAAACTCTTCCCTGATATCCCCGAGACGGAGGACCTGGAACACGGTGAGTGACATCTCGTGAACAGGTTTATCTATAGTATCTGAACTTACACTGAAGTAGGTGGAGATGATATAAAGCGCTGTAGAAACGAACATGAATGCTCAGTAACGCAGGATCTTATCCTGTTTCAGTGCAAAGCTGCGGTCTGCAGAAGGAGGTGATTTACCACGGTAAGATGTACCTGTCCAGTCATCACATCTGCTTCCACTCGTCTGTGCTGCTGAAGGACACCAAGGTGAGGCTTCTGTTCACCAATAAATCTCTGGAGAACAGATACAGCATGTCGAAGATGACAGGACATTTATTAGGAAGTGTTTGTGTAGGTGATGATCCACATGTCCAGCGTTCAGAGCTTAAAGAAGAAACACACAGCTAAGATCCTTCCCAACGCCATCGCCGTCATCACCACAGACAGACGCAAGGTATCAATCAATCAATCGATCGATCGATCAGACAGTGACTGATTGCTTGTTGAGTCGCTCCAGAGTGAAATGCAGTGTTTGGATCAGTGCTGTTCCTCTGTGTGTGTTTCAGTATGTGTTCGTGTCGTTACTGAATCGAGACGCGTGTTTCAGGCTGCTGCAGTCTCTCTGTACACAGCTGCAGGTCTGAGTCAATCATCATTCAGATTCAGTACAAACATCAGTAGTTTGGGGACTGAAGTCAGGCTTTTCCTCAGTATGGTGATGGTGTTGAAGTCTCAAAGATTGTGTGTGTCCATCAATCTAAAGTGAGATCTGATGTCTTTAGTGTCAGATGGAGAGCAGCAGCATGAAGTCCTCGTCTCCGGATCTGGAGTTCGACACGGTACAATCACCTGATGCTCTCTCTCTGAATAAAAAAACACACACTTTAAACGCTGGTCTGCTTTCTTGTGCTCTTTTTTTCCTATTTGATAACCTTTGTAATGAAGTGTTTGTGTCCTCTGCCAGATTTCCAGCCTGTCGAGTCTAGAGGAGACTCCTGAGAATCCCTCGATTCATCTCTCAGACGAGAGTCAAGCTCTCCAGCGTGAGTCTGATTCATTCATTCATGTGTGACAGATCTGACACGACATCATGATGATGATCGTCATCTGAGCTGCTACTGACCGTGTGGTTTTACATGTTTATCATGCAATAGTTTTATACAGTGCAGACTGGAGACTGGAGATTATCTGTTCTTGTGTTGCAGCTGAAGTACGAGGCAGCTCAACGCCTCACGACGAGTCCAGCAGAAAGATCAGCTCGAGCACAGGTGAGCGTCTGAAGTTCGATTCTGATGGTGTTTGATGCATGCGTGTGTTTCCTGACGTTCACGTGTCCTCTGATCTAGCGGTCTCCTGGGTTCCCATGGTAACAGGGAAGGTCAGATCTGTTCTGTCGTCCAATGAGACGCAAGGCCTGAACACACTGCTGCTCTTCTACGTGATCCTGTGAGTATGACACGATATCAGACTCCTTCAGGACTGAAGTTTGTTGTGTTTGCACACACGATCCTGTTTGGCTTCAGAACTCAGTCTCAGCACATTAAAGTGACTGGGAGACGAGAGCAAGTGACATTAGGAAAATACATAATGAATTGCAACCGAGCAACAGATACTTCAGGGGTTTGAAAAATGAAGTAAAGTGAATTAAAGATGTGGCGCTTGTGCAAATATCAGACACTTTTCAGCAGCTCAGAAACACACTGATGTTCAGAGACGCTCGAGTCAGATCCTGCTTACAGAAAGAGTTCAGACAAAAAAGAAAGTGTTTGTTTCTTCATCAGATTGGGAGAAATGTAGCATTGCATCAGTGTCTCTGCAGTGAATGGGTGCCATCAGAACGAGAGTCTGA
>NC_081766.1:304200-306700 GCF_963082965.1 Carassius carassius
ATATATATATATATATCATTGGCGGCTGCTGGTCTTTCAAAGAGGGGAAGCTCATTTTCGGCCTACATTATAACCCTCTGATGGTCTTCATTTGTAGTGACACTCGGGGTCTTTTTGACCCCAGACAATAACATTTCATTTTGTAATAGTAAAATATTTAAATTTTTTACAAATATAATTTTACTCTGTTCATTTATGTTTTTACTAAACTTTGTACAGTTTTTGGAGGATTTAAATCTTTTACATTTCTATAAATAAATAAATATTTATTTAAATAGGCTTTTTTTTTTTTACAAAAAAAGAAAAAAGCATTTCAGGTAAAATTCACTTCATAAAAGACCCAGATTTCTAACTTTCATACATGGGGATACCATGGATAATTTTATAAGGTTTAATGTAAGATTTTTGCCCATTTTTGGGGAAATTCAGTTTAAAAATTGTAATAAATCACTTTAACCACTAGATGGCTATAGTGTGTGTGTGTGTGTGTGTGTGCGTGCGCGCGCACATTTTCAATCTTAGTTACCAATTCAATTTTGTGGTGGTTCTGCATTTTACAAATATCAAGAAATATTGCCGCAGTTTGTCTTTCGAATACACTTGAGAAATCCGCGATCATGGGACTGAGCGTGAAACAGCTTCACCGACTTCTTATGGTGCAGACCGCTGTCAGTCAAAAGGAGATCGACAGATCCTCCAATCATCACGCGGAAGCCCAGTCTTCATTCACCTCCAGAGACGATGAGCGTCCGTGGGCGGGACATAATCGCAGCATTTATCCAATGACCGTCTAGCTTCGGAGCACAGAAAAAAACTGTTCAAAGAAAGCCCCATTGAAGTCGCTCGGCTTCTTTAGGGAAATGCACTGTGACGCTGCGGGAATGTATGAGAAGAAAATCGAGTCAGCCGACTTGTAGCTGATTAACACAATACATAATACACAATAGTACATATTTGACCGTTGTTTTTTTTTTTTTTTACATTACGTGGGGTTGATGTCTTGTCGAGATTTTATAAACTGCTAGTTTGGTCTCCCTAGGCAAGCACAGCATACACAGCATAATAGAGTATAAATATGGGCAGGGGTTCACTTCATTTCCTTCAAGTTCAACTTCAGAATATGACGGGGTTTCGTTTTCAGCGGTGTCTGCACCACCACTAACGCCTGTTTTGTCCGTCTGCATCTTTCTTGTGATTTTAGCGCCAGTTTGCCCTCCTGCCCATTATTTACTGACATAGCTTCCAGGGAGCGATTTTTTTTTTACTCAGTAATTAATGTGTTTTAAAATGTAGCGAAGTACAATACTTCAAACTAAATATACTTAAGTAAAAGTAAAATTACAGATTAAAAAAAATACTTAAAAAAGTAGAAGTACACAAAAAAGCTACTCAATTACAGTAACGCGAGTAAATGTAATTCGTTACTTTCCACCTCTGAGTAATGCATTACAATATTCCGTTACTCCATAAAAAGTAACTAATTGCATTACTTAGATACTTTTGCGTTACTTGTCACTTGACCTGGGCTTGCTTTTTTTTTTTTGCTTTTTTTTTTAATAACCAAAAATGATCCAGTATTAACTGCAGTGCCGCTGGCGGCCGGGAGGCGGAGACAAAGCGCTGTGGTCTGATCCTCCTCCGCTCCTCAAACTACAGAACAACATTCAAATAATATCCTGATAAACACTGCACTCTCTCACGTGTGTGTGTGTGTGTGTGTGTGTGTGTGTGTGTGTGTGTGTGTGTGTGTGTGTGTGTGTGTGAGAGAGAGAGAGCGTGTGTGATCGTGTGTGTGTGTGTGTGTGTGTGTGTGTGTGTGTGTGTGTGTGTGAGAGAGAGAGCGTGTGTGATCGTGTGTGTGTGTGTGTGTGTGTGCGCGCGCGCGCGCTTCCTCTCCAGTTGAGGTGATGCATCAGTGCATCTTCATTAATTTGACTGCGTTTAAAATGTGCAGCATTTATGAAGCACTCTGGGAATAAGATGCTTGTGCTGTGAAATACTGGAGGATCTCAAACAACGTCTGGAAGAAGAAGAAGAAGTGAATCTCAACCATGTGTTTGTGAAGTCATTCTGGTTTTCTAGGAATAATTTAGTTATTTCACTGCTTGAATCATCTCATCTTTCACTAGCTCATTTTACATTGTCCTGTAGAGGTTCAGCTTTTAAAGTACAAATATTCCATGCAGTAAAATAGTTTATGAATCAGAAGAGCTTTATTGTTATGCTTGAACAAAAGAAGAGGGTTTGGTTCCAGAAGCTTTAAGAAGAGACACAGAATAACAAAGAGCAGTGTTGTGGAAAGATAATTTACTTTTAAAAGTAATGCAATACAATATTGTGTCACTTTACAAAAAAGTGACTAATTGCGTCACTCATAATGAGTCACTTTAAGAGTTACTTGGAAAAAAGTAATCTGATTACATAACTCATGTTAACTGTAACGCGTTACCCCCAGCAATGTCTAAATGTTATAACACAGAAAGATTATAAAACATATTAT
>NC_081766.1:314200-324200 GCF_963082965.1 Carassius carassius
CGTGTGCTCATGTCATGTGTTTGTGTTCAGGGCTTGTACTGTATCTCTGTTAACTGTATGGACAACGCTGAGGCCCAGTTCACTACAGCGCTGCGGGTGAGACACGCAAACACACTCTGATCTTACGGACGAGACCGAGCCGAGCTCATACCTGTGTGTGTGTGTGTGTGTGTGTGTGTGTGTGTGTGCCCGCAGCTCACCTCCCATCAGGAGCTGTGGACGTTCATCGTCACTAACCTGGCGAGTGTGTACATCAGAGAGGGGAACAGACATCAGGAGGTCAGTCATCATAAAACACATTAATAATCATCATCAATAATCATCAACAACTCACAGTGTTCTTCTGTCTTCATCTGTGCAGCTCTACAATCTGTTAGAGAGGATAAACCCAGACCAAAACTTCCCCGTCAGGTAACACCAATGACACACACACACACACACACTATACTCATTCACAAACTCAGACACACACGCACTATACTCACACACACACACACATGCACTATACTCACACACTCACACAATATACTCACACATACTATACTATACTCTCACACACACACACACACACTATACTCACACACAGACAGACACACACACACACTATACTCACACACACACACACATGCACTATACTCACACACTCTCACACAATATACTCACACACACACAATCAGATACACTATACTCACACATGCTATACTCACACACACACACACACTATACTCACTCACACACACACACACACACAGACACACGCACTATACTCACACACACACACACTATACTCACTCTCACACACACACACACACACACTATACTCACTCTCACACACACACTGTACTCACTCACACACACACACACATGCACTATACTCACACACTCACACAATATACTCACACATACTATACTCACACACACACTATACTCACACACAGACACCTATACTCACACACACACACTATACTCACATACACACACACACACACACACTATACTCACACACACACACACACTATACTCACTCACACACACACACACACACACACTATACTCACACACACACACACACACACTATACTCACACAAACACACACACTATACTCACACACACACACACTCACATACACTATACACACACACACACTATACACACACACTCACATGCACTATACTCACACACACACACACTATACTCACACTAACATACACTATACTCACACACACACACAATACTCACACACACATACACACTATACACACACACTATACACACACACTCACATACACTATACTCACACACACACACACTATACTCACACTAACATACACTATACTCACACACATACACACACACTCACATACACTATACTCACACACACACTCACATACACTATACTCACACACACACACACTATACTCACACACACATACACACACACACACACACTATACTCACACACACACACACAATACTCACACACACATACACACTATACACACACACACACACTATACACACATACTCACATACACTATACTCACACACACACACACACACACACTATACTCACACTAACATACACTATACTCACACACACACACACACAATACTCACACACACACTCACATACACTATACTCACACACACACTCACATACACTATACTCACACACACACTATACTCACACACACATACACACACACACACACTATACTCACACACACACTCACATACACTATACTCACACACACACTCACATACACTATACTCACACACACACTATACTCACACACACATACACACACACACACACTATACTCACACACACACTCACATACACTATACTCACACACACACTCACACACACTATACTCACACACACACACACACACTATACTCACATACACACACTATACTCACACACACACACTATACTCACACACACATACACTATACTCACTCACACACACACACACACACACACTATACTCACACACACACACACACACACTATACACACACAAACACACACACTATACTCACACACACACACTCACATACACTATACTCACACACATACACACTATACACACACACACACACTATACACACACACTCACATGCACTATACTCACACACACACACTATACTCACACTAACATACACTATACTCACACACACAATACTCACACACACACACACACTATACACACACACTATACACACACACTCACATACACTATACTCACACACACACACACACACACACACACTATACTCACACTAACATACACTATACTCACACACACACACAATACTCACACACACACTCACATACACTATACTCACACACACACTCACATACACTATACTCACACACACACTATACTCACACATACACACACACACACTATACTCACACACACACTCACATACACTATACTCACACACACACTCACACACACTATACTCACACACACACACTATACTCACATACACACACACACACACACACACTATACTCACTCACACACACACACACTATACTCACACACA
The DNA here is from genome assembly GCF_963082965.1 of Carassius carassius. Taxonomy (NCBI): domain Eukaryota; kingdom Metazoa; phylum Chordata; class Actinopteri; order Cypriniformes; family Cyprinidae; genus Carassius; species Carassius carassius. The sequence goes on from NC_081766.1 coordinate 316,761, forward strand.
CACACACACACACACACTATACTCACACAAACACACACACTATACTCACACACACACACACACTATACACACATACACACACACACTATACACACACACACACTATACTCACACTAACATACACTATACTCACACACACACACACACAATACTCACACACACACTCACATACACTATACTCACACACACACACACACACACACACTATACTCACACACACACACACACACACACACATTACTCACACACACTCACATACACTATACTCACACACACACACAAACTATACTCTCTCACACACATACACTATACTCACTCACACACACACACACACTATACTCACTCACACACACACACACACACTCACATACACTATACTCACACATACTATACTCACACACACACTATACGCACTATACTCACACACACACACACACACACTATACTCACACACACTCACAGACACTATACACACACACACTCACATACACTATACTCACACACTATACTCACACACACACACACACACACTACACTCACACACACACTACTCACTCTCACACACACTATACACACACACACACACACACTATACTCACACACACACTATACTCACACACACATACACACACACTCACATACACTATACTCACACACACACACACACACTATACTCACACACACACACACACTATACTCTCTCACACACACACACACACTATACACACACACACATACACACACTATACTCACACACACACACTATACTCACACTAACATACACTATAGTCACACACACACACTAACATACACTATACTCACACACACATACACACACACACACACTCACATACACTATACTCACATACACTATACTCACACACACATACACACTATACACACACACACACACACACACACACACACACACTATACACACACACTCACATGCACTATACTCACACACACACACACACACACACTATACTCACACTAACATACACTATACTCACACACACACACAATACTCACACACACATACACACTATACACACACACACACACACTATACACTCACACTCACATACACTATACTCACACACACACACACACACACACACACACTCACTATACTCACACACACACACACACACACACACAATACTCACACACACACACACACACTATACTCACACACACACTCACATACACTATACTCACACACACACACTATACTCACACACACATACACACACACACACACACTATACTCACACACACACTCACATACACTATACTCACACACACACTCACACACACTATACTCACACACACACACACACACACACTATACTCACTCACTCACACACACACACACACTATACTCACTCACTCACACACACACACACACACTATACTCACACACACACACTATACTCACACAAACACACACACTATACTCACACACACTCGCATACACGAACGACTGAAATACAGACACTTTAGCGGTGGATTCATAAAGAAATGAATCCATGAGAAAACATCTCAAAACGAAAGATTCAGAACAGATTCAGACTCCAGTGATTCTGATCAGAAGAGGAGCTGAAATTGTAGATCTGTAGATATTAGGGCTGTCAAGCAATTACAGTTCTTAATTTAATTATTTATACTATGTATGTTGATTATTTTAATTAATCCAAAATTAATCATCCATCAATTTTGGCTGAGAAAATGATTTGAAGATTTAAACTGAAATATCTTGATTCAGCATAAATACAGAATATAAATGGCTATTAATGGGCTTTAAAAAATGTAAAAAATATTGTTTTGTTTTTTTATTTGATTTAAAAAGAAATGAAAATCTGAAACTAAAAGTAGGTGGCACTGAGTGACTGTCTTAACAAGTGAATCATTCATCTGATTCGTTTAAACAGCTGATTCATTCAGAATTAAAGCAGTTGACTGTCTTTATGAATCACTGAATCATTGGCTTGATTTGTTCAAAATTCAGTAATGAATCCTCAATGTATAGTACTCTGAGACTGAGTTGAAGAATTTTACAACATCAACAGTTTTTTTCCTGTTTGACTCTGTCTGTGCTGTTATAATCTGTGAAGTTGTTTCTGCTGTTTCTAGTTCTCACTGTCTGCGCGCCGCTGCCTTCTACATCCGAGGCCTTCTGTCCTTCTTCCAGGGACGCTACAATGAAGCCAAGTGAGTTTCCTCTTCCTGTTCTCAGACCCGTGAGTGTGTGTGTGTCAGTGATGCTGATGATTGTGTGTGTGTGTTTGTGTTTGCAGGCGTTTCCTGCGCGAGACGCTGAAGATGTCGAATGCGGAGGATCTGAATCGTCTGACGGCCTGCTCTCTGGTGCTGCTGGGACACATATTCTACGTGCTGGGGAACCACAGAGTAAATCTCTCACACACACACACAGCAGCTCTCGGCTCAGACGGAGCGTCCTTTAGAAGCGCTGTCAGTCATTCTGTGTGTTTGTGTTCAGGAGAGTAACAACATGGTGGTTCCTGCGATGCAGCTGGCCAGTAAGATCCCAGACATGTCTGTGCAGCTCTGGTCATCCGCTCTGCTCAAGGGTTAGTTCAGCACACACACACGCACACACACACACACTTTTCCTGTCTCAGTAACACACAAACTCTTCTGTGCAGGTGTGTCTGGGATATAAAAGGTGCTTTGAATGCTTTGAATAATGAATAATCTTAATTGTGTTTTCCTTTTGATTAATTTAGATGCATTTTTTTATTATTTTATTGTATTGTAGTTATTTAAAATGTTATTTGTTGGCCAAAAATGATAAATAATACTATTGTGATATTTTACTGTAAATAAAGTAATTAAGTATTTGATAATCAGAAACGTGTTGATCAGAAGCTCACGTCACGTGTCTCTGTCCAGATCTGAACAAGGCCTGCGGGAACTCGATGGACGCACATGAAGCAGCGCAGATGCACCAGAACTTCTCCCAGCAGCTCCTGCAGGATCACATCGCCGCCTGCAGCCTGCCGGAACACAACCTCATCAGCGTACGCTCACGCACACACACGCACGCTCACACACACACACACACACTCACACACGCACGCTCACACACAGACACACACACACACTCACACACGCACGCTCACACACTCACACACGCACGCTCACACACACGCTCGCTCGCTCACACACACACACACACACATGCTCACACACACGCACACACACGCACGCTCACACACACACACACTCACACGCACGCTCACACACACACACACACACACACGCTCACACACACACACACACACTCACACACGCACGCTCACACACACACACACACACACACTCACACACGCACGCTCACACACAGACACACACTCACACACGCACGCTCACACACACACACGCTCGCTCGCTCACACACACACACACACACACGCTCACACACACACACACTCACACGCACGCTCACACACACACACACACACACACGCTCGCTCACACACACACACGCACGCACACACACACACACACGCTCGGACACACACGCTCGCTCGCTCACACACACACACTCACACGCACGTTCACATGCACTCACACACACACAAACGCTCACTCACACACACTCACACGCACACACTCACTCACACACACGCACACACTCACACACGCACACTCACGCTCACTCACACACACACTCACACACGCACACTCACGCTCACTTACACACGCACACACACTCGCACACACACACACACACGCTCACTCACACGCATGCACTCACATGCTCGCATGCACGCTTACACACTCACATACACTAACATTCACACACACACACGCTCGCTCACACACACACATGCACACGCACACACACACACATTTACATGCACCTGCTCACACGCACACTCACACACATGCACACTCACATGCTCGCATGCACGCTTACACACACACACACACACACTAACATTCACTCTCACACACACACACACACACACACACCCACTCGCTCACGCACCTGCTCGCACACACACACACACGCACCTGCTCGCACACACACACACACATACACACACGCTCATAATTAATTTCCACATGAGAGACTGTTCTGAATGTGTCTGATGTGTGTTTCAGTGGACTGAAGGCCCTCCTCCTGTGCAGATTCAAGCTCAGAACGGACCAACCACCAGCCTGGCCAGCCTGCTTTAAACACACACACACACACACACATACGCTGTACATACAGGTCATCCTCACACACAGACACACACACACACTCTCTCTCATGGGTCGAGCGAGACTACGCTGCCTTTCACCTGCAGATTTTTCTCTTACTGTTCAGATTTTAAATTATTGAGTTGTTCACAGTTTGTCTTTTGGTGCGTTTTGATTGGCTGTGTTCAAAGCGTGGACAGTTGGGGTCAGAGGTCACAGCAGATGTGTGTTTGACTCATGTGACCGCAGTGTTTGTGTCCTGCTCCTCGGACGGATGGAGCTGTACTAGTCTGGAAGGAGTCATTAGGGTTAGACACAACTCACTCTGATCTGAATTCAGAGGAACTCCTCAAACCTCATTCAACACAAAATAAAACCGAGTTCAGTCAGAAAATGAAGCCTGATTTTAGCCGTTTTTAACCCCTAAATTCTCATTATTGTAATATTAATTTTGGTGACATTTAAGTTATTAATGCATTACTATAGTATTTGTTGTACTTCCTTTTATTTATGCTGGTTTAAATAAATCTTTACAGGATTTGTGCATTTACAGCAATGATGGAAATACATGACAATAACATCACTGCAAAAAAACAAAATCTTCAAACAGGCTTCACTTTCAAATGTTTTTCCATTGACCCACATCACAGGAAGTGGATGTCATGTGACCAGCAGAGGGCGCCTGCTGACTGCAGCTTCACTAATAAACCCTTGAGTGTGTGTGTGTGTGTGTGTGTATGTGTGTGTGTGTGTGTGTGTGTGTGTGTGTGTGTGTGTGTGTGTGACCACAGACCCAACTCTTCTGTGTGCTGATGTTTTGTGCTCAGAACAGGTTTGTTTTGTTCTTGCACGACTCTGTACAAACACTTTTCTTTTAAAGGTATTAATCTCTTTTCCTCTGTAGTTTTAACAAATACATTTATTAGATTTTGTAAAGTTTGAATATTTATATACTACATTTAACAATATTATACTCTGTCATTATTTTAATTTGGAATAGCATTGGTTTGTGTAAATGTTGTTTCTCAGACGCTTTGGTCATCGTAGTAAAGACTCGCTCTGCTCTCGGATCTGCCACCGATCTTTCTAATAACTGTATTTTTAAACTCTCATTTTATGTCTTTGTGTCGGCTTCAAAATCATCAGGATTTTTTTAATAAAATGGGAGAAGTGTATGAAGGATCCTGTGTGATTTATTCCGTGTTTTAGATAGGAAGTGTTCACTAGAATCAGTTCAGACTCCGTTATATAAACTTGACCACCGTCTGAAGACTGTTTGACCTACTAGCAGAGGTCTTACTTTTCCAATACAAATAACACCAATCTACCTTTTCATAACTCAATTTAAAAAGTTATGTCCAGTCTTGAAGGACAAAGAAAAAGATGACTAACTTTTTAAGACTAGTCTAAACCGTTGATGCAGCTGGCCCTGATAAAAACATCACAATAATCCACAGCACTCCAGTCCATCAGTGAACATCTGGAGAAGACAAAAGATGAAACACATCCAGCATTAAGATGATTTTAACTCAAACACACAGAGTCTATAATCCATAATAACACTTCCTCCAGTGAAAAAGTGTTCTGGTCTGAATCAGGAGAGAAATCTGCACAGATCAAGCAGCGTTTAAACAGATCTAAACTAATCTGTGAGAGACAACAGATGCACTTTTTCACTGGAGGAAGTGTTATTATGGATTATAGACTATGTGTTTGAGTTAAAATCATTTTAATGCTGGATGTGTTTCCTCATTCTCAGAATGGACAGAAATGTGTAAGAGTTCCTTCAAGCTTTATTTGTCTCGTTCATGTTACACATATGCTGTGTGCGGTGAGTTCTTCTGAATGTGAACATTACAGATCAACATTCAGTTAGAAGACGCTCAGAGTGAGTTTGTTTCATTAGAAAACTAATGTTTCCAGATGTTCAGACTGAAGAGTGTTCATGCAGTGTGTGAGGTCCAGGTCAGTGTCACTGCACCGCCTTTATCTCTGAGCACACACACACAGGAAACAGACTGATGCTCAAGATGCATGATGGGTAACCAGTGTCACGCATGAGCTCAGACATGCCATACTTCCTGCAGAAGAGTGGGCGGAGCTAGAGGAGTGATGGGATGATGATGAAGATAAAGATGAGGAGAGACCAGCTCTTCATGAACCAATCTGAAACAGTTTCAAAGCATCCCATGATGCACCTGATGAAGAGCGGAGCTGCAGTCTATAAAACATGAAGAGAGTTTTCATTTGTCTCTCACCTTTGATTCCAGAGTCATCATCATCATCATTGCGCGCGCGCGTGTGTGTGTGTGTGTGTGTGTTGGGGGGGTGGGGGGTTAGGGTTCACCTGCGCTGCGGGTCACCTGTGCTCGGGTGTGTGAGGAAGACGTCAGTCGTGTTATCGGTGCGCTTCAGTGCGCATGCTCAGTGCGGTGACGCCGCGGCCGCGCGCGTGTGAATGTGTGTGTGCGCGCGCGAGAGAGAGCATTATTTGTCAGCGAGGCGGCGGAGCGGCGCGAGCGAGCGAGCGAGAGAGAGAGGGTTTCCCGGGATTAACCGAGTGAATTACCGGCCGAACCGCCCGGAAGAGCCGCGGTGAGAAGAACAGCGACCCGCGAGACCCGGTGAGTGACGGGGAAGAGTTCACGCGCTCGGTGGATCCGCGCCGATCGAGAGCTGCTCCTCTTCCTCACCGACACACACACACTCTCACACACTCACACACACACACACACACACACACACACACACACACTCACACACTCACACACACACACACACACACACACACACACTGATGTTTCGCGGTTGGAGCTGAACTTCTCGAACTGTTTCAGGTTCGGTGTTTTGAGTGACTCCGATTTCTGTAGTTTATCTTCCGTCTGTACATGTCATACATTACTGAGGTAAAACTGAGGTAAACTTGGGTAAAACGGGGTAAACTTGAGTGAAACTGAGGTAAACTTTGTCGTGTGTGACGGGAGTTTCGGTCAGTCAGGCTTTATTTATGTCACATTTATAAAACATCGTTAATATCGATCAAACCGATCGTTTGTAAGGCGCTCGGCTGTTATTATCCCGAGGATGTGATGATGATGATGATGACTGTGATGATGATTGACAGTACTGTGATGTTTGTGCTGAATTATCAGCTGCTCTCGGCTCGGACTCGGTGTGAAGTCACTCCCGATGTGAGAGTCCCGGGCTGCTGCTCTTCTTCTTCCT
>NC_081766.1:329200-336700 GCF_963082965.1 Carassius carassius
CGCAATGTATTTTGTTTAAAGCGCTATATAAATAAAGGTGACTTCTGTCAACTTTATTGTCATTTTTCACAGTACAAGTACAGACAGAGAAACAATGGGTAATAATTAAATGTTTATTTTTGATGTATGCATTGCATTCTATGCATTTAAAAAATAAAAATATATTTTTTTCTAAAAAAGGAAACTTAGTTGTTCATTTTAAGAGACCCAGGAGTCTTACTTTCTCTTGCATAATTAATATTGCACTTTAAGCAAAATCACATTTTGTCCGATTACTCCATTAATCGATGGAATTTTTGGTAGAATACTCGATAACTAAAATATTCGATAGCTACAGCCCTAATCTTCACTGAAGCAGAGCCTCATTTCCTGACTGATTTAACACTTGATTCAGTTTGCATGACGTTAAACTCATGACCTGATACTCTAATGAGCTCTGATGATGATTTGTGTGTTTGATGAAATATGGTAGTTTCTCACTACAGCGCACATTCTCTCTGAGTTCTGTCGTCTCTCTCAATAGACTATACTATACTTTCACTATACTTTCTGCAGAAGATCAGTCTGTCCCTGATGTTTTTTTGGAGAGAAGTGGCTTCTTTGCTGCCCTTCTTGACACCAGGCCATCTTCCAGAAGTCTTGTCCTCACTGTGCGTGCAGATGTGCTCACACCTGCCTGCTGCCATTCCTGAGCAAGCTCTGCACTGGTGGCACTCCGATCCCGCAGCTCAATCCTCTTCAGGAGACGATCCTGGCGCTTGCTGGACTTTCTTGGACGCCCTGAAGCCTTCTTTACAAGAATTGAACCTCTTTCCTTGAAGTTCTTGATGATGCTATAAATTGTTGATTTAGGTGCAATCTTAGTAGCCACAATATCCTTGCCTGTGAAGCCATTTTTATGCAACGCAATGATGGCTGCACGTGTTTCTTTGCAGGTCACCATGGTTAACAATGGAAGAACAATGATTTCAAGCATCACCCTCCTTTTAACATGTCAAGTCTGCCATTCTAACCCAATCAGCCTGACATAATGATCTCCAGCCTTGTGCTCGTCAACATTCTCACCTGAGTTAACAAGACGATTACTGAAATGATCTCAGCAGCTCCTTTAATGACAGCAATCAAATGCAGTGGAAAGGTTTTTTTGGGATTAAGTTAATTTTCATGGCAAAGAAGGACTATGCAATTCATCTGATCAGTCTTCATAACATTCTGGAGTATATGCAAATTGCTATTATAAAAACTTAAGCAGCAACTTTTCCAATTTCCAATATTTATGTAATTCTCAAAACTTTTGGCCAAGACTGTATACGATGTTTGTCAGGGAGCCAGTGCAGTGTTGACAGGACCGGGCTAATATGGTCATACTTCCTGGTTCTAGTAAGAACTCTTGCTGCTGCATTTTGGACTAGCTGTAGTTTGTTTACTAAGCGTGCAGAACAACCACCCAATAAAGCATTACAATAATCTAACCTTGAGGTCATAAATGCATGGATTAACATTTCTGCATTTGACATTGAGAGCATAGGCCGTAATTTAGATATATTTTTGAGATGGATAAATTGCTGTTTTACAAATGCTAGAAACGTGGCTTTCTAAGGAAAGATTGCGATCAAATAGCACACCTAGGTTCCTAACTGATGATGAAGAATTGACGGAGCAACCATCAAGTCTTAGACAGTGTTCCAGGTTATTACAAGCAGAGTTTTTAGGTCCTATAATTAACACCTCTGTTTTTTCAGAATTTAGCAGTAAGACATTACTCGTCATCCAGTTTTTTTATATCGACTATGCAATCCATTAGTTTTTCAAATTGGTGTGTTTCACCGGGCTGCGAAGAAATATAGAGCTGAGTATCATCAGCATAATGCTGTGTTCACACCAAACACAAATAGAGCGTCAGGCGCGAATGATTTCAATGTTAAGTCAATGCAAAGGCGCATTTACGCGCGTCTGGAGGTCTCGCGGCACGAATGAGGCGTTTAGCGCGGTGCGGAAGACGCGAATTCGCCTCATTCGCGAATTGACGCGTGAATTGAGTGCTTTGCGCGATACGCGCGTTAAGCACGAATGGTGCTTTTGTGCATTTATGCGTTTGACGTGAATTCGCGTCTGCCGCCCGAGTTGAAAAATTTGAACTTTGGCGTCAGTTCGCGCCACGTTAACCAATCAGGAGCCTGCTAGGATTCCCTCATTCAACATGGAGGAACGACTGATGTTGTCAGTGAGCAGTCCACCGGAGCTATATGACAAAAGTTCATCTTTCTATAGAGACAGGAATAAAAAGGACCTATATATATAAAACATATTAATAGATTAATTGAATAAAGGCCAAAGATAAGAAACATTTCGTTTTTACCCCAAACAAATTATATTTTATCTTGAACCACTAGAGACATCAGAGCCAGCGGCAAATGTTAGAAGGTCTAGCTGAGGTGAGGTTGCTCTCGGCCGATACATGAGCTCTGAGCTCCCGCTCATCGCATGGACCTCATCTCATTTTTAAATAGACGCTGTCTTTATAAATAAACGCATATTTAAGTTTAAAACAACTACATTCTCGCCTGAAATACTTTTAAAACTACATTTCATGACACGATAACAGTAATATTTTGAAAATTATTTGAATAAAATGGCGGTTGAAAATGCTGCGTGAACTCAGCTGGCAGAAGCCCCCCCATGACGCGAATTCGCGTCTGTTGTTAAGTTAATTTCACGCGCGAATGAAGCGAATTTCACTCGCGAATGAAGCGAATGATCTCAAAATGTTCAAGCGGCAAACTAGAGGCAGTAGATGCGAATTTGACGCTCTATTCGCGTTTGGTGTGAACACAGCATAACAATGAAAGCTAACACCATGCTTCCTGATGATATCTCCCAAGGGTAACATATAAAGCGTGAAGAGTAGCGGCCCTAGTACTGAGCCTTGAGGTACTCCATACTGCACTTGTGATCGATAGGATACATCTTCATTCACTGCTACGAACTGATGGCGGTCATATAAGTACGATTTAAACCATGCTAATGCACTTCCACTGATGCCAACAAAGTGTTCAAGTCTATGCAAAAGAATGTTGTGGTCAATTGTGTCAAACGCAGCACTAAGATCCAATAAAACTAATAGAGAGATACACCCACGATCAGATGATAAGAGCAGATCATTTGTAACTCTATTTGTCACACATGCGTGTATGTGTGTGTGTGTGTGTGTGTGTGTGTGTGTGTGTGTGTGGAGCTCATCTGGTGTCTCTGCAGAGGATGTGGTGTTCTTGAGTTCACTGATTTGAGGGGCTCATGTCGTTCACATCACGTTTCAGTGCAGGAAACACCGGCTGTCTTCTTCTCAGGTCACAGTAAACCACTCACATGTGTAGCGCTTTGCAGTTCATCCCATCATCACAGGCTTGTGTGTGTGTTCTGTGCAGCTCAGACACACTGGAGGAACATCTGATGGATCTGATCGAGGTTCAGATCGAAATCAAGCAGGAACAGATTTACTGGATTCATAGGCAGCTGATTTCTACATCAGACTGCAGCAGAAGATGAAACCATCTTATGGTCACATGACCGTTTGAGCAACACTAGAGTTCAAAGGTTTTGGGTATGTAAATATTTAAATGTTTTTAAAAGAATTCTCTTCTGCTCACAGCGACTGCATTCATTTGATCCAAAATACAGTAAAAATAGTGAAATATTATTATAATCTAAAACAGCTGTTTTCTGTGTGAATCTCTGTTAAAGTGTAATGTATTTCTGTGATGCTCCGCTGTATTTTCAGCATCATTCCTCCAGTCTTCAGTGTCACATGATCTTCAGAAATCAGAATAATATGATGATTTACTGCTCAAGAAACATTTCTGATTATTATCAGTGTTGAACACAGTTGTGCTGCACAATATTTTTGTGATGCATTTAATTTTCAGGATTCACAGCTGCATAGTAAGTTCTAAAGAATAGCATTTATTTGAAACAGATTTTGATCAATTTAATGCATCCTTGAGAAATAAGAGTATTCATTTCTTTAAAAAAAACAACAACTTTTGAATGTAACATGACGTGACGGCCTGATGTCTGTGCTCTGAGAATATTCTCCTGAAGTCGGTCACTGGAGTCCAGTCAGTTGTTCTGCATTTAATGATGTTTCAGTCAGAATGTGTGTGTTCTGTCAGTTTATTTATTTTTTCTGATTCTGATTATTGTTTGATTGCTGGTAATTAGTTATGTGAGACCTGAAGGTCTGTCCTGCACACACAGTCAGGCCGCTCAACCGTGTGGATGTGTAACACAACACCGCAGCACCATTCTATCGCCTGCAGACACGTGATCGGTCCACTGCGGTGGTCACCTGACCTCTGACCCTGCTCTGGATTGGTCTGCTTCAGTTATTAAGTGAAGGGAAGTGTATCAGGAATGAGTCTGTGCTGATCTGGAGCGCTGCGGTCCGTGTGATGAAGATGTTGTTTGAGAATCAGTTTTTAGATGCAGTTGAACAGTGACTGAGGACTGAGGCGTCAAACACCAGGATGAGTGTGTTCTGGTGCTCTGAGATCTTCTCATCCAGCTGGAAGTGTTGGAGAACTAGTGACAGTAATGCTTGACTGAACCAGCGCTAACTAGAGCCAGGTTCTCCTGTCAGGATGCATCTCTACCCTCAAAGGGTTAACTCTCGTCTTCTGTCTCTCTCTCTCTGACACACTCTTACCGGTTCCAACTGGTTCTCAGGAAAGTGCGTCATGTGCCCCATGGAATCCTGGGAAGGGTCATGTGTGTCTCTGTGATGTCACTGGGTGGGAGAGAAAACAGCTCGAGTCAGCTATCTGTGTGTGTGTGTGTGTGTGTGTGTGTGTGGCTCTTCCTGTCGTACAGGAAGTGTGCTGACGAGAGTGTGCCGTGGCTCTCCTGCAGGGATGAGCTCGTGTTGTCTGTAGGTTTGTCGATGAAACTTCCTGTTGTGCATCACTGCCCCACTGACCTCTGGGAAATCAGACAGGGCTTCATTTGAAACTAAAATCCACACTGAACTGAACGATCTGGGTGATGACATGCTTCACGACTGATGGATTACAGCAGTTATATTCCTGTTTATTATACACACACACACACACACACACATTATTAACCTGGTTCTTGTAATCCCATGTCACGCTAACCCTGGGTTCAGTTTTTCAGATTTCACACTTTAATTTCTTCTCATTTGCATATTTCTGAGGTTAACCTCGGACGATTCAGACCTGTTTCTCCGTCTGTGCTCAGTGGAGCGAGTGGCAGATAACAGACTGAAGTCACTTCACTATTCTTAACTGTTTATTGACTCTGAACACATGAACGTTTTTGTGACTGTTCATGAATATTTAATGAGTCGAGCACTGAGGCAGCCTTTGATTGGTTCTCCGTTCCTAAACTGCTCTAACGAGAGATTCAGAGAGACCGAGAGGTAGAGTGCATCGGTCAGTGCATCAGTGTAGATTAGAGTCTGGAGCTGATCCCTGATCATAATGATGTGGTGTGTTGTGTGTCCAGGTGTGGTGATGTCAGAGGACACGGTGCGGCAGACACGCAGTCAGAAGCGAGCTCTAGAGCGGGACTCTGTGGCCGTGGACGGGAAGCAGCTGAAGCTGGATGATGTGGAGCGTTCCCGCTCAGAGACCTCCAGCATCCTGAAGGCCACCATCAAAGTGGAGCTGAAGACCGGAGACGAGCCCACGGACACCAGCAACACGTGAGGACCTTCACATGACATCTGTGTGTGTGTGTGTGTGTGCAAAACAGCAGCTTACTTCATATGAGTGATGTTGAAAGTGAGGGAAACTCACCATCAGATGTCCACATCACCAGCCCGTGAATCTGTGTTAAAGTGTAATGTATTTCTGTGATGCTCCGCTGTATTTTCAGCATCATTCCTCCAGTCTTCAGTGTCACATGATCTTCAGAAATCAGAATAATATGATGATTTACTGCTCCAGAAACATCTCTGATTATTATCAGTGTTGAACACAGTTGTGCTGCTCAATATTTCCGTGGAAACTGTGATGCATTTTATTTTGCAGGATTCACAGATGAATAGAAAGTTCAAAAGAACAGCATTTATTTGGAATATAAGTTGTTCGTCTATAAGTTATTAATCGTTAAAGGTCAGGTGGGGATTTAGAGGTTCAGGGAATCTTGGGAAATGTTTCCCACAATCCCACAGCTGTTATGAATATGACATTTGATGATGTTGATGAATCAGATTTAATAAGTGCAGCGATCATTCTGTGGGATCAGCTGTGTGTGAAACAGGAAGTGAAGTGTGTGTGTGTGTGTGTGAGAGAGAGAGAGAGAGAGAGAGAGACCAGGTTAATTGTTTGTTTTCATGATGTTCTTGTAAACTACGGTCAGGTGTGACGTGTGTGTGTGTGTGTGTGTGTGTGTGTGTGTGTGTGTCCAGTCCCATGTTCCTCAGCACCTGATTGCTCCTCCACTTCACAAAATGAAGGCCATGTGTCACTAACCAGTTCCAGCCGGCTGGTTGTCATGGTTTCCAGGAGGGGAGGGGAGGGGGGGGTCACATGACATCAGCAGAACATGCAGTAGATCACATGACGTGTGTGTTTAGTTGGTGATTAATGCACAGGAAGTGTATGATCTCACACAGACAGTCTCCTCTCTCTGCAGTCCAGAGAGTGTGTGTGTGTTTGAGAGAGAGAGAGTGTGTTTGAGAGTGTGTGTGTGTGAGAGAGAGAGAGTGTGTTTGAGAGAGTGTGTGTGTGAGAGAGAGTGTGTGTGTGTGTGTGTGTGTGTGAGAGAGAGAGACTGTGTGTGTGTGTGTGAGAGAGAGACTGTGTGTGTGTGTGTGTGTGTGAGAGAGAGACTGTGTGTGTGTGTGTGAGTGTGTGTGTGTGTGTGAGCTGATGGAGGTTATATCTGAGGGTTGGGTAATTTTAAAAAGTGCATTCTGATTATTTGCGGGTGGATAAGAAACTAAAATAAACATCTAAAATATGAACGTGTTTTAAATGTGCTACAGAAATTGAATAAACTGTAAATGAACATAATAAAGTTATTCAACAGAGCATGATTTAGTCGAGCACCGAGGGTGTTTCTGTCTCTTGTTGTTAGATTAACATTAAGACAGACGGCACAGATTTATCATGCTGCATTAACTCCTCACCTTCAGTCTGTCCCCGTCCCAGCACAGCGAGGAGCGCTCGAACATGTGAATGTTGAGTACTGAAATATGAAGTTATAATCTCAAGAGCATGTTTGAGTTTGTCTGAAGAAGAAACGTTGAGGAAGGGCAGGTTCCTACAGAGAAAGATCCTGCAGATCTCCGGAGCATGTTCCTGATCCGATCTCTGATGGATGTCCTGATGAAGCTCTGCTGTTTTCACTCTCTCCTCATCAGTGAGGACAGGGTCAGAGACGTGTGTGTGTGTGTGTGTGTGTGTGTGTGTGTGTGTGTCATGAGCTCACAGCTGACTGGATTGTGTCCTCTCTGTCCCCCTCTAGTGGACATCCAGC
>NC_081766.1:341700-349200 GCF_963082965.1 Carassius carassius
CTGAAGCTGAATAAATCATCTCTCCATTGTCTGTGTGTGTGTGTGTGTGTGTGTGTGTGTGTGTGTGTGTGTCAGGTCAGCAGGGTCTGTACGCTGGTCTGGTGGTCAGTTCTGGGGATCCGAGCTGCTGCTCTCAGTGTCAGACAGACTTCACGTGCCGCTGGCGGCGAGACGAGGGCGGAGCCATCATGTGTGAGCAGTGCATGTCGTCCAATCAGAAGAAGCAGCTGAAGGCTGAACACACCAATCGGCTGAAGGCGGCGTTCGTCAAGGCTCTTCATCAGGAGCGTGAGATCGATCAGCGCGTGCTGCAGCAGGCCACGCCCCCTGCCTCCTCCTCCTCCTCCTCTGCACAGGTGATGAAGGTGCACTCGTCCTCAGTCCAGCAGGGCGTGAGCCGTCACTCAGCCGTCAGACAGGTGAGGGCCGCTGGGAGCGTGTGAGCACAGCTCTGGTTCTTTAGTGACTGACGCAGCTGTGTGTGTGTGCAGATGTCGATGCGCCCCGTTCCTCAGTCCTTCTCCTCGTCCTCTCAGCTGCAGAACGCAGTGGCGGCCGCCGCTCTGGTCAGCAGGCCAGGTAAGCATGCCGAGCGTCAGGGGTCAAAGGTCGGCAGCAGCGTGAGGAAACGGAGCAGCGGTGGAGCAGCAGGTAGATTCTGCTCAGAACACGCCTCGACCAGCGCTCTTCTACTGATAGTTAGCTCACTTTAATTAGTCTTTTCATTATAAATATTATAAATACATTTTTGTGATGTGTTTGTCATTTGTATCCATTTTTTTTTATATTGCTATTTAAGGTTTACTTTTTTTAATTTATATATTTTTTTAGTTGTTTTAGTTTTTATTTCCTGTCAATTTAGTGCTTCTACTTAAACTAAACAAATATTAGAAATGTTGCATTAGCTACTAACTGAAATACTTTTTTTAATAATATTTTATTAATATTCATCTATTCAGTTTTCATCTAAAATAAAGGAAAATTAGAAATGTTGATTTGGCTAACCAAAATAAGTTTTTATTCATGTTTTTAATTTAATTTGAATTTATTTTTATATTTTTTCTTTTTTATATATATATATATATAATTTTTCTTATTTATTTTTTTGTATGCTTTTGTCATTTTAAATAGTTTTATGGATTTCTTTTAATACTAGTATTAGGGATTCATTTATTTAATTTCATTTTTAGCTTTAATTTTTAGTTTTAATTCATTTTACTTTTTAGACTAAAATAAGTTTAAATCGTCTGATACTTGATTTATATTTGATTTCAGCTTTATTTGAGTAAACAGTAATGTTTTAGTTGAACAGTGATCTAAATGAACTGGATGTAGAGATCAGACCGCTCACAGATCACGCGTGTTTCTTCATGTTCACACGTGACACACAGCTGTGAGTTTCTGCTGTTTCACTGACGCTCGTGTGTTCACTCTTTCTGCTCATGAGGGAATCACAGAACACTACTCTTCTTCTGGAAAGAATTCATTGTTGCGTTAAGTGTTACTTTGTGTTGTAGGTTGCCATGACGTTCACGCATGCACAAAACTACTACCATAGTACCTAGTAGAGAAAGAATTTACACTTTTAAAACTGTAACTTCTAGCATATTCCCAAACCTGGACCTCATTAATACTGAAGAACAAATTCAAGCACCAAAATCAGCTCACACACTCCGAGTTCTGTTTAACTGAAACGTATTCATTTTCATGAATTCATAGGCTACATGGTTGCAATAACATTTTAGTTCAAAATTTTAAATGTCATTTTAAAAAATAAAAAAAACTTCACAATTCTATAGTGGTAAATTTTTATTTAGGCCAATGCTTTGTACATAAGATGCGTGACATTTTTAGTATGACATTAAACTTTATACTTAGAATAATAGTACATGGGTTAAGCAAAACAAATGTGATTCTTTTTGAGAACCTTTTATATACAAAGAATTGACTAGCCACGGAAATGACACTGTCACTTTAAAAAAATTTATAATAATAATAATTTTCATAGAAAAATGGCAGCTGTGGTTGCCGGAATTTTGCCGTAAAAAATACGGTAGCAACATTTTAGGTTTTACAGTTTTAACTTAAATGTACAGTTAAATAATGCTAATAATAAATTATATAATATACCAAGCTATTGAAGTAATGAAATCTTTTGTTGTACCTTGGTAATACACAACCCTAATAAACAAAACTGAAAGAAAAAAAAACTAAGAAGCATATTCCAACATTATTTCAACAAAAAGTAAAAAAACATCAAATGTAATTTAGGAAATTCTGGGAATGTAAATTTACAGTAACTCACTGTAAATTATATGGTCTTTTTCCACTTCCAAAAAACAGTATACTACCGTAAAATTACATGTAATGTCCAATACAGTTTTTCACTGTATATAGTAGGGGAATTTACTACTAACCATTTAACAGGTTTTTACTGTAGCATTTTTACAGTCTTTTACCGTTAAATTCACTGTCATTTTTTACAGCATGGTACAGAAAAAATATTTAGAGTGTCCCTTATTTTCCTATAAAGAATGAAATTTTGATTTTCTGAAGTTGGCAACCCTAATGCAGGAGTTATTATCAGATCAGTTTAGAATACAGTATAGGATGTACCCAAAATCTGTCATAAGGCCAAAAAAAAAAGTGTTTGACACATGAAAACTGTAACAATGTATCTTACAGGATAACATAACATAACCTCGCTCTCGCTTGAAATGTGTCTCCACATAAAGTCCTTGAATTTGAGGGTTTTGGACCTGGAAAGTCTGAATTTGAAGTTAACCAAAGTGTGGGGACCCTGAATGATGTGATTAACCTTATAACTCTTACAGAAAGCCTATTTAAATCTGTCTGTCTGTCTCAGGCGTGACCATGGCGTATGTGAACCCCAGTCTGTCGGGGCAGAAGCCATCGGTGGTGGAGCGTCAGCGGGAGTATCTGCTGGACATGATCCCGTCTCGCTCCGTCTCACACACCACAAACACCTGGAAGTAGAAGCTCTGCTCCGCTCCGGATCCATCTCAGCGACACACAAGGGCTCCGAGTCTCATCTGGTGTGACATCATCACTTCACTTCCTCCCCAGAGCCTCACAGAGCTTCTCTTCATCAGGAGACACACACAAACATTTATCAGTTCAGCTCTTAGTTTCAGTCAAACTGACGTTCTGTGAACCATGTCTGAGTTTCAGTTGAAGATTCTTTTATTTGTCAATATTTGTATTATTTTTTGCAGATTATATTGTTTGTTTAAAAGGTTTGTATTTCCATGTGTAAACCATTATATTAAAAGAGTTAAAGTGATTGGTGTAGAAGATCATCAGTAAGCTCAGATTGTGAATTAATGAGCTGATGATGATGATGGTGCAGAGCATCAGTGTTTATGATGATGATGATGATGACGAAGGCAGAGTGGTTAAACTGCACATGAACAAATCTCATCACTGTTTGAAACAGATAATATTCATGTTCTGCAGACAGTCGAGGTCACAGATGATGATGATGATGTCACACCGTCGTGTTTCCATGGTTACAGATCGTCACATTGTTGCGTTTGCTTCCTGCAACATGTACAAAGTTACAGTTTGTTAGATTTATTTGTTCCTGTAATAAAACGTTTTAACCCTTTCACACTGCGCCGCTCAATTCACTATTGTATAATATTTCATTTTAATTTGTGCATATGTTTATTTATACAGTACCAGTCAAAATTTTGGACATATTACTATTTTTAATGTTTTAAAAGTTTATTTGCGAAAACATTACATTTTTTTTACTTTTCAAAAATCATGTTTTTTTTATTATGTTTTTGTGTTTGTTAGCTGTATTTTTTTAGGCCTTTTTTAACTTAAACAAACAAACCCTAACTGCAGTTTGATTGAGGTGAACTGAATTTATTTTATTTTTTTTGCTAAAAATGGAATTATCTGTTTTTGCAAATGAACTCTTGGTTTTTGAAGAAGTCTCTTGCTCATCAAACCTGAATTTATTAGCTAAAAAAAATACAGTAAAAATTGTGAAATATTTTTCTAATGTAAAACAGCTGTTTTCTGTGTGAATCTTTGTTAAAGTGTAATTTATTTCTGTTGTATCTATTACTAATATGCTTTTAATATCCAAATCCGTTAAAGGATTTTTAGGCTGCATTAATTAGGTAAACCGGAAGCGGAAACACTTCCCATAACACCCTATGTACTTGCTACATCATTAGAAGAATGGCATCTACGCTAATATTTGTCTGTTTCTCTCTTGTTCCGAGGTCACCGTAGCCACCAGATCCAGTCTGTGTCCAGATCAGAGGGTCACTGCAGTCACCCGGATCCAGTACGTATCCAGACCAGATGCTGGATCAGCACCTAGAAAGGACCTCTACATCCCTGAAAGACAGCGGAGACCAGGACAACTAGAGCCCCAGATACAGATCCCCTGTAAAGACCTTGTCTCAGAGGAGCACCAGGACAAGACCACAGGAAACAGATGATTCTTCTGCACAATCTGACTTTGCTGCAGCCTGGAATTGAACTACTGGTTTCGTCTGGTCAGAGGAGAACTGGCCCCCAACTGAGCCTGGTTTCTCCCAAGGTTTTTTTCTCCATTCTGTCACCGATGGAGTTTCGGTTCCTTGCCGCTGTCGCCTCTGGCTTGCTTAGTTGGGGTCACTTCATCTACAGCGATATCGTTGACTTGATTGCAAATAAATGCAGACACTATTTAACTGAACAGAGATGACATCACTGAATTCAATGATGAAATGCCTTTAACTATCATTTTTTCATTATTGACACTGTTTTCCTAATGAATGTTGTTCAGTTGCTTTGACGCAATGTATTTTGTTTAAAGCGCTATATAAATAAAGGTGACTTGACTTGATGTACAGCTGTATTTCCAGCATCATTCCTCCAGTCTTCAGTGTCACATGATCTTCAGAAATCAGAATAATATGATGATTTACTATCAATTTATGAAACCATTTTGCTGATTAATATTTATTTTATAACCGGTCATACTTTTCTCAGAATTTTTTGATGATTAAAAAGTTGTTTAAAAATAAAAATATTTTATAAAACTAAGTCTTTACTATAATTTTTAATCAATTTAATATAATTTGCTGAATATTACTGTATTTTCTTCTGTATTTCTGATCAAATAAAGGCAGACTTGATGAGCAGAAGAGACTTCTTTAAAACATATTAAAAACATCAAAATCAAACATGCTCTACTTGTACAGGTGTCCAGAACAAATCTAAACATTGGTTCATAACTCTGGTCTGATTTTGTCCTCGTATTAAAGGTTTTCCATAAATCAGAAAATACTGTCGAAACAGAAAACAAACAGATTTTTACCATGTTTTAGGAGTAAAATGTTTTAATCAGTGTGAATGAAATATGAACAAATCTTCAGAATGATAGAGAGAAATAAATCTTTGTAAGCGAAAAAAAAAACGCTTACAAGTTTGAAATCTAGCAAATGCTGAGTATCGCAGTGGTCGTGTGACGCAGTACGTGCGCGCGTCCGCTGGAGGCGCCAGAGAGCAGCGCGGATTCGCTCTCAGCGCAGCCGAGGAAGACGCGAGCGGAGCGGCGCTGGACGGAAAGATGGCGGCGTCGAAGGTGAAGCAGGACATGCCTCCCGCTGGAGGATACGGGCCCGTGGATTACCGGAGAAACCTGCCCCGACGAGGACTGTCCGGTACGTGATGATCCTGCGGGGTTCACGAAATAACACGCATGAATGCGTGAATATGATTGGTTCACTGGTGGAGAGTGCAGTTTAATCACACACTGCTCAAACCACTCGTATTCACGCAAACATGAACTGCCTTCCATACAAACACACACACACACACACAGACACACACACACACACACTGAGACACACACTCACTCACTGAGACACTCAGACACACACACACTCGGACACACACACACTCACTCGGACACACACTGACACACTCAGACACACACACACTCAAAGAGTTTTTAACTCTAGTTAAAGAGAACAGTATTTGTTTAAAATAGAAATGTTTTCTAACATTATACACTACAGTTCAAAAGTTTGGGGTCTGTACATTTTCTGTTTTGAAAGAAATGATTTATTCAGCAAGCATGTGTTAAAATGATAAAAAGTCATAATAATGGCGTGTATTGTTAGAAAAAAATCTATTTTAAATAAATGCTGTTCTTTTTAACTTTATTCATGAAATAATTCTGAAAAAAGTGTCAGAGGTTCCAAAACAATCTGAAGCAGCACACCTGTGTTCAACACTGATAATAATCAGAAATGATTCTTGAGCAGTAAATCATCATATTATTCTGATTTCTGAAGATCATGTGACACTGAAGACTGGAGGAATGATGCTGAAAATACAGCGGAGCATCACAGAAATACATTAGAGATGTCTTTCACACATTACTGCTCTCAGACTCCTGATCTTCAGTGTGAACAGAGAGTGCTCAGATCAGGAGTGAGTTCTGTGTCTGTGTGGCTGGTGATGGTTCTAGTTGTTCTGTGTGTGTGGTCCTCAGGTTATGGGATGTTCGGCGTCGGCGTGGGGCTCATGGTGTTTGGATACTGGAGGCTCTTCCGCTGGAACCGCGAGCGCAGGTGAGCGATCATCACACTGAACGTCTGTGGGTCGAGTCTGACCTCGTGACCTCCTGACCTCTGCTCTTCCTCCACAGACGGCTGCACATCGAGGAGCTGGAGGCTCGCGTGGCTTTACTGCCGCTGCTGCAGGCCGAACACGACCGCCGGTGAGTCTGGAGAAACTCAATTCAAATTCAATTCAAATTTATTTGTTTAGCGCTTTTCACATTACACATGCTTCCAAAGCAGCTTTACAGAAATACGTGCGTTACATTACAAACCAGAAGTGAATGTGTCCAAGTCATGTTCATTTCACTAATAAACCGTTCAAGATCATAGAATCATACAGTTAGTGAACATCAATTAATTTCAGGCAGAAGCTCAATAAAGCCATTTTTACAAGTTTGATCATAACGATTACAGTACAGAGAAAATAAGTCGTCAGGGGTCAGCTTCATCTCTTCACAGGTGTTGGTCATTAATAGGTCACCAGTGTAGAGATGATCAGGTTGGGGAAATATGATCATATTTTCTTGACCTGGTAGGGACTCTAGCCGCTGTATTTCGGACTGTAACTTGTCTGTTGAAGATGCAGGAAGAGAAAGAAACAGATCAAAATGAAGTTTATGATTAAAACAAGAACACATATCTGTGGGTTTAATCATAAACTCAGTTTCTCAGAAAACAAGACTTCTTTTTATGTCATTGTGCTTCTCCAGTAAATGCATCTCGTGAGTCTGGGGGCGGGGCTGTGACTGACTGGCCAATGACAGCAGGGGGTGTGTTCATTGAGAGAGTGATTGACGTCTCTGTTTGTGCCGGATTGATGTGGAAGTGTGTTGTTTCTCCTGCAGGACGTTACGGATGCTCCGGGAGAATCTGGAGGAGGAAGCGGTGATCATGAAGGACGTTC
>NC_081766.1:359200-361700 GCF_963082965.1 Carassius carassius
ATACTGAGTTTAACACATGTTAACTAGTCTTGGTGCTGATCATTTTCTTAGTGTTCACCTCAAATCATTTATTTATTATGTTTTACAGTAAAGAGGAAGCAGTCGCCATAGAGACAGAGTTGCTAAGGGATTATCATTTTGGACGGCAACAGCTGACGGAGATACTGGGACACGCATGTGCGACTGCCATCACAAAGGTCTGTAGACACGAGAATTCAACTACACTTAATAATTATTTTAGATGATAACACTGATAAATTACATCAATCACATATAGGGGAATTTTAGAAATACAAAATATATAGTCAGAAATGCGAGAAATTAAGTCAGAATTGAGAAATACGTAATTCAGACTTGTGAGATATAAAGTCTGAAATGTGAGATATAAAGTCAAAATTGCAAGATAGGAAGTCAGAATTGCGAGATACATAATTTAGAATTGCAAAATATGTAAGTCAGACTTGCGAGATATAAAGTCTGAATTTGAAGATATAGGTCTGAATTGCAAGATATAAAGTCAGAATTGCGAAACACGTAATTCAGAATTGTGAGAGATAAAGTCAGAATTGCGAGATACATAATTCAGAATTGAAAAATATAATTTAATTCATGCTAGCGAGATATAAATTCAGAATTGCGAGATATAAAATCTGAATTGAGAAATATGTAAATCAGAAATGTGAGATATAAAGCCAGAATTCTGAATATAAAGTCAGAATTGTGAAATATGTAATTCAGAATTGCGAGATACAAAGTCAGAATTGCGAGATATAAAGTCAGAATTGTGAAATATGTTAATCAGACTTGCGAGATATAAAGTCAGAATTGTGAGAAATAAAGTCAGAATTGTGAGAAATAAAGTCAGAATTGTGAAATATGTAATTCAGGATTGCGTGATGCATAATTTAGAATTGCAAAATATCTCATTCAGACTTGCGAGATATAAAGTCAGAATTGCCAGATATGTAATTCCGAATTGCAAGATGTATAATTCATGCTTGCAAGATATAAAGTCAGAATTGAGAAATACGTAATTCAGAATTGTGAGCTATGACGTCAGATTTGAGAAATATGTAATTCAGTATTGTGAGATATAAAGTCAGAATTGCGAAATATGTCATTCAGCATTGCAAGATGTATAATTCATGCTCGCGAGATATAAAGTCTGAATTGCGAGATATAAAGTCTGAATTGAGAAATACGTAATTCAGAATTGTGAGATATAAAGTCAGAATTGTGAGATACATAATACAGAATTGCTAAATATGTAATTCAGACTTGCGAGATTTAAAGTAAAAAATTGCACGATAGTCAGAATTGCGAAATACATAATTCAGAATTGTGAAATATGTAATTAAGAATTGTGAGATAAAAAGTCAGAATTGCTCGAGATATAACGTCTCAATTGAGAGATACATAATTTAGAATTACGAAATATGTAATTCAGAATTGCGAGATATAAAGTCAGAATTGTGAAATACGTAATTCAGAATTGCGAAATATGTAATTCAGACTTGCGAGAAATAAAGTCTGAATTGCGAGATATAAAGTCAGAATTGTGAAATATGTAATTCAGACTTGTGAAATAAAGTCAGAATTGTGAGAAATAAAGTCTGAATTGCCAGATATATAAATCAGAATTGCCAGAGACATAATTCAGAATTGTGAAATGTAATTTAGAATAGTGATATATATAATTCTCTCTTCAAAAAAACTTTTTTCTCTCAACATTCACAATTGCAAAATGTAAGATTTGCAAGATATAAACTCAGAGCTGCGAAACAGAAAGTTAAACAGAAAGCAATTACTTTTTTATTTCGTGGCAGAAAAAAAAAGTGTGTGTAAACTTACAATTCTGACTTTAAGTATCAGAATTGTAACTTTACATCTCGCAGCTCTAAGATTTTGTTTTTAAGAATTGCAAGAAATGGCCTGAATTGCAAGCTATAAAGTTGCAGATCGCTTTTTTCTCTTTTAATCCCATGTGGAAACAGTTTCTATGGCTGAGTGTCTGTCAGTGTTTACGTGTTCTGGCAGGTTTTCCCGCTGTGGTCTCTGGAGAAACGGCAGCCGACGGTTCTGGTGGTCTGTGGGCCGGATCAGAACGGCTGTGTGGGCCTGGCGTGTGCTCGTCATCTGCGTGTGTTTGTGAGTGATGGCACCACATACTTCAGTATCATCTGTGATCACTGTGACTGACAGATGTGTGTCTGTGTGACAGGAATACATCCCCACCGTCTTCACTCCCAAACGCTCCTCAGACAGTCTTCATCAGGACCTGATGGTTCAGTGTGAGCGGATGGACCTGCCGTTCCTGTCCTA
The DNA here is from genome assembly GCF_963082965.1 of Carassius carassius. NCBI lineage: Eukaryota > Metazoa > Chordata > Actinopteri > Cypriniformes > Cyprinidae > Carassius > Carassius carassius. The sequence continues at coordinate 361,523 of NC_081766.1, forward strand.
CCTGCCCACTGAGGTGAGATCAGAGTTCAAGCCCAACTCTAAAATGAAACGAGCTTCACGAGTAAATCTGGGTCGTTGTCTATAGAAGCCACAATCTGCAACTCGAAAACATTAAAAAAAAATTTAAGGTGGAAAAAAGAATAGCCTTAGATCCTTCCTGAAATTTCCTCTTTCTCTT
>NC_081766.1:371700-409200 GCF_963082965.1 Carassius carassius
TGGAGACCAAATGGTTTCGGTTCCCTCTGAATGGGTCCAAATTAACAGAAGTCAACGCAAACCAAAAAGATTTGGTCTCCAACAGTTTAATCAGGTTTGGCACGACACGAGTAAACCCTGAGAAACTAATGTGAGAACTATCCTTTAAAAACAACCCTTAAAATAAACATTCATCACAATTAAATTTAACACCGCTTAGATGCAGCTGAAAGCACAACTATTACAAAACTAAAAGCTAATTTATAATGAGTAGATTAACCTGATAAATTCATTTTGTAGTGACAGTCATGGTTTTTTTCTTTCCCAGCTTGTAGATTTTGAAAGGCACAACAGAATTCAAAGCGTTTGAACAAATGGTTTCGTTTAATAGGCTCCATGAAGCCACAATTGAAAGGCAAAAAATAAAAATAATAAAAACAAAATAGAGAGTCAAATTTTGATACAAAGGAAACAAGAGCACAAGGATTTCTTTCCCAGTTCTGGAGTGTACTGTTAACAAGTTCTGGTTCTCTTTCACGTGAATGATTGATAGATAAAGATATTGGTCAAGAGTCCATCATTAAAATGCAGGATGTGAGGAGCAGCGACAGACAGAGACACGTCAGCCGTCCTCTGCTCCGCTCAGTCTGAAATAAAGTGACTTTTTGGACACATCATTGGCTTACAGCGAACAGAAGGAGCAGTGCTTAAGACAGCGGCTGCGCATCAGTAACAAACACAGAGCAAACGCTCTCTAGACTCCCACAGAAGCACTAACATGAGAGCAGCTCGCTCGTGATTAAAGGAATCAAATGAGGCAAAAGAGAGACCCATCAGCACATCAACATTCATTCATTCATTCACGGCCGGCGATCAGAGAGCGGCCTTCCTCTCAGAGTACAAGAACTGAACAGAAACATGGAGAACAGCTACAACAAAATCCAAGAACAGATCCATGAGTCTTTAGAAATGCTCGGCCGCTGACGCGTCGGGTCTTGGGTTCTAGTCTTGTACAGCTGAGGAGGAAGTATCACACATGAAGACACTCAAGCATCTCAACAGGTTTAACACAATCCCTCCACTAACCCACTTACACCCCCCCCCCCCCCAACATCAGAACAGGGTCACCCGGGCAGAGAGATCCTGCCGTTCACATCACGACTATAGACTTGATTCAGATTCATTTCTCTGCAATACGGGAGTTAGGTCAAATTACTGAGCCGGAAACTTAATCCAAATTAGAACTGGGCCACTTGACACCATTAGTAGTTTATCATAAAGCATACATGTAAAGTGACTCGCCCCACACTAACTCTAGAAAAGCCTGTTTGACTCGTCCGCAGCGACACGAACACAGACGACATGCTCATACAGGGAACTCAGATCAGATACGTACCATAACTATCATAGCTGTCTCTGTAAGAGCTGCCACGGTCACTGTTCCCAGAATTCCTGAGGACGGAAGAAAAGTGTGAGAAACACGGATCACGAGAGCATCAGAACACAAACAGATGAACTGTGCCTCGTTCAGGAAGAGCAGACGAACATCAAGCAAAACATCTGTAAAGCTACAGAAATAATGCACTGCTTTCAAGCCGATTTAAGCAACATTTATAATAAATTATTAAACTGAATTTAGTGCATTTTGTTGTCTGGAAAATTTATGCAAAATGTTCTTAAATCTAGATGCATGCATTTTAATTCCTACATATTTATGCAACAAAGAAATTTTGGGGTTCCTTTTTTTTTATAAAAAGGTACAATGTCATTAAACCGCACAAGCCAAGAAAATAGACCGTGAGTTATGCATTATTCGTTTTAAACACCCACTGTCAATTACAATTCAAAATAACTCAAGAATATTTCCTGAAGTAGTTACTGGGTGTTCTGACGTTTGCAGAACTACACATTACTGCCTGATATTTTTAATGGTTTCAATCTAAAGGGGTTTTATTTCTGCAGTCGGTCACGGGTTCTGTGCTCATGTTCAGGAACACACACCGGTCTCTGCTGTATCCTCCACCTCCTCCAGAGGAGTAACCTCCACCTCCTCCGCTCTTATATCCACCGCTGCTGCCGTAGCTCCGGTCTCCTCCGTACCCACGGTCTCCACCGCCGTAGCTGCCTCCACCTTCAGAGAGAGAAGGACAACACTGAGTCTGAGAGCGAGACGGACACCTGACGCTCACACACACACTGATGGACTGCAGCTCTCGCACCTCCTCTTCCTCGGCCTCCTCTGTAGAAACCTCCACCTCCTCCTCCTCCACCTCCTCTGTAGGATCCTCCACCTGACCGTCCACCTCCTCCACCTCCGCCTTTCCCAGCCTCATCCACACGGATCGTCCGGCCGTCCACAGACTACACGGAGAAACCAAACACCTTTAACATCCAAACCAGCGGCTCCGTATTAAACAGAATAGAGAGATCTCGCTTTAATGCAGTTGTGGTTTTAGATTACTCTTAATGAGCACGCTGGTGTTAGGTTTGAGAATGATGAAAACGTGAAGTCAATTAGCATTTTATTATAAGTGTACTATAACTACTATTTTACACTACTTGAGTTATATAAAAAAAAAAAAAAAAAGAGTATTGTCACTGCAGTACCAAAACATACCTGCAGGAGCGCTCATGAAGCAAACCGAAAACCTCGGTTCAAGGCGAATGGATATCTTGAGTCTAGGGGTCTAACAACTAAAAGTCCAGTCAGGAACCTTGGGTTGGTTCTGGAGACGGACCTTAAGATTCAGTAGTCCTGTCAAAGCCGTATCTAAATCATCCGCAGCTTCCAGAAGAGATCAGATGTGCTAAAACACTAGTCACTTTTAAATCTAGACTCAACTGTTTAGCGGTGCATTTGTTGGATGAGCACTGTGTGATGGCCGAACTGATAGCACGGTATTTTACATACTTTATGTAGTCACTTTCCACTTCTAACGGTTTTTAAACTCACTTTAGTCTTTTAAATAATTGTAAAAGTTTTAAAATTGCTCATTTAGTTTTTTCCCTGATTTTACTTTGTGAAGCACTTTGAATTACCATTGTGTACGAAACATGCTATATAAATACACTTGCCTTATCTGCACCCCTGTACACACACACCAGATGTACATGTTTGTATGCATTCGTGTGTGTGTGTGTGTGTGTGTGTATAGCAGGCCAATAATCTCAAAATGATAAACTTTTAAATGCACATTATAAAATGTAAAACACTGTACAACTAGACAGTCAGAAGGCGAATCAATCTACACCGCCATCGTTTACCATGGATTTACTATAGTAACTCACTGCAGCATGGTAGAGAAACTAAATACATTCACAGTTTTTATTAAAGGTGTAATAGTATAGATTTGTGATTAAGCTATAGCATGTGCATTTACACTGAATGTTCAGAGTTGTTTTTCATACTAAGAGGATACCTATAGTTACATTTTTACCATGGTATTGAGGTTTTAACTGCATTCATCTTATTTGAGATTTAAATGTTACTATGGGAGACAGAGGATTAAATACTTGGTCAGAATAAATTCGACCATATGAAACCGAGGATGCTGCAAGTTTTAGAGATTCTCTTAAAGTTCTCTGCATCTTAATTCAAGCTACCATTGATCAATATGTGGGGGGGGGGGTTCATGCGGTTTTGCAAACTCTGCATTCACACATTCAGGGCTTAATCCAAGTTATTAATTTAATCAAACTCATGTTTTTCTCAAATTAAAAACTTCTGTACCAAAAATAAATCTTTTTTCTTTCTTAACATTGTCATTCATAATTCTTAATTTAAATTTAATCTTTCATCATAGTCCAAAGGTTTTATAGCAAATTCAGGACTTAATATCAAAAGAGAAACCATGTTGTTAAGTATACATTAGGCAATTTAGCTGACACGTCCATCAATCCGAGGTTGAGAATTTGGCGGAATGGAGAAAATTGTTGGAGCCGAAAGAGTCGGTTCTTTACTACTGAACCGATTCAAGTGATCCGACTCACTAAAAACCCCAATCGCACTTTGAACCCACATCAAAGAGTGACTCAGTGACGAACCTTTCCATTCATTCCCTCCATCGCGTCCTTCGCATCTTCTGGGTTCTCAAAGGTCACGAATCCGAATCCTCTGGATCTGTTGGTTTCTCGGTTTCGGGCCACATGAACTGAAAACACACGCATTATGAGCTACTTATGCAAATCACAGTGAACGCACAAACCAATCAGAAGAAGCGCGGCAGAAGAGCGCGTCAGTGATTGGCTACTCACCGTTGGTGATGACGCCATATTTGGCGAAAGCGTCCTCTAGCGACTGTTCGGTGGTATCGAAACTCAGTCCACCGACAAACAGCTTTCCTTCGTCAGACATTGTGATCTAAAACACGCGGGTCACAGAACACACGTGTTACATCACAGCTCGTGTAGAGGAGAAAAACACTTCAGAGCTGATTCTAGGTAGAAAGGCGATTAAAAAGAAATGCAAATCAAACAGAGGCATCAAGCGATTATTTGAGCTTAAGTAATATAGATACGTTATTTGAACGTTTGCCGTGTCGTGTTTAGTCAGACTCGACATGTGGGTCACGAAGCGCGCAGATCTAAACTGGGTCAAACAAAAGACTCCATACAAACACCCAAATGATCGAATAAAGCTTAAAAACCGGCTGGTCTGAGGCCGTCCGCCATCACAGGCGCATTATAACACAGAAACACACAGTCACAGACGGAGAAAGAACCGATGGACTGATTATACGTTGATTAAATCGATTGATCTGAGGCGAGGATGATGAGGAGCTCCATCAGGCGTCGCCATTTTAAACAGCGCGCGAACCACGATGGACTAAGCACGGTCTAACACGATCAATTCCTATGTTAAATCGGCTAAATGTATCATATAGTGAAGCATACGTCGAATAAAACAACCTAGTGTCGGTTAATAAAACAAAAAACGCATAAAAGAAGCCAGTACCTGTGATGTCGCAGTTGCAGGTGAGATGATGCACGTCTTGAACACGATCAGAACTTCAGAGACGCAGCGGAGCGCCGAGCAGCGCTTATATACCCTGCCCCAGGGGGCGGGGCCTAACACACGCTCATTTACATATCCTAACGAGAGAGAGAGAGAGAGAGAGAGAGACCTTAGTGTGTTTCTATGTAAGTTAAAGACTGTGGTATAAAATGTTCACACATTATAATTTGTTACTTTAATATTCTAAGATGTTATAATATTCAGTTCCATTACTGTGATGTTCATTTTTTGTTATTATTTAGATTTGATGAACTCTTACTGCAAAACTCTACACACAAATCCCTACATTTCTCAGTGCTTACACCATGTGGTCTTTAGAAAGCACTAGCATTCAATATTGTTCACTCCAGTCAGCACTGCTTGAGCTCAGTTAGCACACAGATACTCACGTGGAAACACTAAGAGTCTAAATTTCAATAGACAGATAAAAGAGCCCCAGTCAGTTCATTCAGTTTTGGAACAATCGAGGACACCAGACAGGAGGAAGAGGAGGAAGAGGACGAGGACCAGGGTCTAGGACACAAGGAGTCTCAGATGAAACTTGTGCCACTAGTTGACCATGTCCTTGTCCGTGGTTTGACTATGAGGGAGACTGGGAAATGAGACCAGCCAAACTTAAGTTTCTTCACCGTCCCCTCGATCATAGAAACATTCAGGGAGGAAAACAGGCAGATGTACCTCAGTGTACTCTACTGCAACTTTTGAGAGCTTTCCTCTGGTACAACACATTCTGCCTTACACGGAGAGAGTTTCTGTCTGCTTCTATTTTATAAAAAGGATGTGTTCCAGTTACAGTAATCAGAAGTTTTATTTGTGTAGGACACAGAGACGAAGGAATGGAAGAAGCCTGACTAGACATTACAGCTGACGTCTGATGAGTGGATCAGTCATGCGAGAGGATTTTACCCACAATCCCTTCCCTTGTTGTTGTTGTTTGGTGTGTTGTACTGTACAGTATAAGGAATAGAAAATGTGCAAATGTATACACGTGTTCATCACGGGAGAACCACAAGGAACACAACTTATTACTGGGTTTTGGTTTCTGTTGTATTGTTCTGAATCAATCTCACCTGTGTGTAAGACTATGTTGTAGTGTGTGTGTGTGTGTGTGTGTGTGTGTGTGTGTGTTTTGAGGGCAAAGTTTTGTGTTTTCAGCAAGAGTGAATGGTTTTGAGTGTAGAGCTTCATTTTGACCTGAAAATAGGTTGTTTGGGGAATTGGGTGAGAAGTTATGGATTTGTGTTTACTGTTTTGAGAATATGAGTCATAGTTTCAAGAAATGTGTTTAAGTTGGGGCAAGTCATCTAATATAATATATAATGTGTGACTGATAATATATATATATATATATATATATATATATATATATATATATAACTGTCAAAATTAAGTAAGTTTACGTTTAAACAAGAACAAATACCTGCCAATGGAGTCAGAACAATAAAACCATTATAAATGCACTTCATTTGTCACAAAACAAGACTCAACTGATGTCAATTTTTATCACTAGTAAATGTATGTTGATTTAAGGATGTTCAGATATTTATACTGGAAAACAAGACAGAAATACCTTTCTTCAGGAAGTCAAACTAAACAATTCAAAATAATCACACACACACACACACACACACACACACACACAAGAAACACACAGTCCACTTCATATTTTCTTGTTTAAGTTGAGTACAATCATCCTCAGGAGCATTTAGAAAAAATATATAAACATGCATACATTTACATTTAATCTGCTACATTTCCATTCATGCACGAGGCAGATGCTTTCATTCAGACTGACTTACACTGCATTCAAGCTTTGATCCTGCGTTCACTGGAAACTGAATGACCCTGGGGTTATTTTGATCATCCATGATGCTCCACAGATGATGATTACGGTGGTTTCTGTCCAGTCTGAGCAAACACCAAAGCCTCAAACCAGAAGAGTCTTTACACCAGGAAATACTTTCATATGAGGAATATTTGTACAACTATTACTGACACACAGCAGACATTATGGACATCTTACCTGGATAGAGTCCTTAAAATCATGTTTATGAGAAAAACAGGTTTGATTAGCTCGGTCTAAATGGATTGATCTGAAAGATGTCCAACATCATCAACATCTGAATATTTTGAATCAGAGTAGATTTTTAGGAAGGATTTTATAATGGACTTTCTTAACCTTGTTGGATATATAAAACTTACTCAGCAAAAGCCAGGCTTTTTTCCCAATCTATATCTGTTATAAATTAATTCCAGTAGAATGGAGCAATCCTTCTGTTTATTTGGTGGATTTATTTGTGTCAGTTCCTGTACATCAGCAGTGCTCCAGGTTACAGGAAGCTGAGGCGTGACGTCACTGGAAGCCTGTAAGAGGAGCAGGAAAACACTGACATCTGCTGGACAGAACCCAAACCTGAGCTTATCCCGACCCTAAACAACAGCAGCTCCAGAGAATATATATACAAAATTATGTGTAAAATACACATAATAGATAGATTTCCATCTGTCTCTTGGAGCTCTTTTAATCCAGTCACAGAGAAATTTAAATATGATACAAACTAGTTACAAGAGTCTGCTTGTAACACACAGCTGTTATATTTGCAGCACAAACAGAACATTCATGTTTTTTTTAAATTGTTGTGTGTCTGAGTTTATGAGCGTATGTGTGTGTGTGTGTGTGTGTGTGAGTGTATGAGTGTGTGTGTGTGTGTGTGTGAGAGAGAGAGAGTGTGTGTGTTTGTTTGTGTGTGTGTGTGTGTGTGTGTGGAAGCATGTTTCTGTCAGTAATAGTAACTGGGCATAATAAAAATGAAGTTTGATGAACATTGTTTGTGTGTGAGTGAGTGAGTGTGTGTGTGTGTGAGTGTATGAGTGTGTGTGTGTGTGTGTGTGTGTGAGAGAGAGTGTGTGTGTGTGTGTGTGTGTGTGTGTGGAAGCATGTTTCTGTCAGTAATAGTAACTGGGCATAATAAAAATGAAGTTTGATGAACATTGTTTGTGTGTGAGTGAGTGAGTGAGTGAGTGAGTGTGTGTGTGTGTGTGAGTGAGTGAGTGTGTGTGTGTGTGTGTGTGTGTGAGTGTGAGTGTGTGTGTGAGTGTGTGTGTGAGTGTGTTTGTTACAGTCAGTTATAATTCAGAAGGCTGAGAGACGTCACTCAGTTTGTCTTTATCTTCCAAAACCTAGCCATACTGAAATTAAAAGAAAACAAACTAATACAACTCAGATTTGCACGAGTGGGCTGCAAAATGTTCAGTGTTTCAACAATCCCCAATTCTTTTACCGTTTATATTAGTTGTGCAAAAGATCAATGTGTTGCTGAAATATAGTTTTACAAATAAATAATCCTACCCTGATGCCTGCATGTTTTATCTCTTCCTTTATTTCTAGAGCACTTTATTCACTACAGATTGTGTCGAGCTTTACAGAGTCAGACAGGAGGACAAAAGACATCACAGCAATCAGGTCAACAATACATTAATGATTTACATGTGAGAAACTCTTCCTGAAGCCCCTTCCCTTCAGACATCCAGACAAAGGCTTTACCTGCACCAGAGACCATCAGTGACGTGTTCAGCTTTGATTAGTCATGTATGCTGATGAGGTGAGGTGTGTAGAAACACTTGAAGCTAATTCAGTTATTCATCTCAACAGACCCCAACAGATACACACTTGTGACATTTAGTCTTAGTTTAGGCCTACTTGTCTTTTATTAGCCTGTGATAATTAATACATTAAAAAAACATTGTCAAATTAAAAAATCTGCCTTATAATATACAGTCATCCCATTCCTCTATTACATCTGCTGTATATGAATTTCACTGCACAACTGTAGTAATAAATATATAGGCTTTCAAATATTTAAGTGTTTAAAAAATGTGCATCATACACAAACAGGGTTAAGAGCAGTGTGTGCATTTTATTTTTTATTTCTTGCTTATATATATATATATATTTGTTTCAGGTCAGAGAACACTCAGAGAATACAAACTGCAAAATTATAAAATGAAATGTTCCCTTTTTCATATAAACAAAACTAAATAAATAAATTAATAAATAAAAATAATAATATAAACAACAAGAATCAAACAAAAACACAGGTAAAACATAAAAAGCTGTATGTTGTAAGTATTCAGAAGTAATGTGTTTGTGACATTAACACATTCAGTAGATGGACTCGTTCTTCTCTGTTCTGGACTGATCTAGAAGGGCTTATCTATAAAACTCTCTGTAGATTTCATCCTAAAAGTGTACGAATGCACAAAAGCTAGATTCTGCGTACGCACAAAGTGTTCAGACTGATAAAGCCATGCGCAGAAATCTCTTTATAAACCTCAGACAGAGGAAGATGTGCGTGCGTGCAGCTCCACCCCCGACTCCTCCCACATATCACCATATAAGGAGCTCACAACGCCTAGTTTTACTATGCACAACCTCATCTGCATATCATTTCCACGCACGTGACACCATGTTTAACTCCGTTAAAGGTACAAGACATCAAGGAAATATGAGATACGGAGTATAAATCACATTTGTGCCATACACAATTTTTATTGCTAAAATTATCCAGTATCCTTGTTATGTTTTAGCATAAATATATATAAAATACAAATCCATAAAAAACTGTTTAAAATAGTTCTTATATAAATATTTTAGAATAGAGTTGGTCTCATTCTTTTCCACTGGCCAAATAGTATTTCAGTTGTTTTAAACAATTCAAAGCGAATTTAATTTCGGCCGTTTTGCCGATAGTTATTTTAAGCCTATATTTATTTTAGTGTAAATAATTGTCTGACTCGCGCGTCACTGATAAAGTAACCTATTTTAAAAAATAAAACATTTTTCTTTGACTTGTATCCTTCTTAAAAAGAGTTTGTACTCATGGTCTAGAATGTCCGTAAGGTTGCGGACATATTTACGCCAAGTGTATTTTTTCTATGCGTGAAAAATTGCGTACGCATGTTTCTGTGCCTGTTCTGTGCGCGCGCTGGAGCTGCTGTTGTTTAGGGTCGGGATAAGCTCAGGTTTGGGTTCTGTCCAGCAGATGTCAGTGTTTTCCTGCTCCTCTTACAGGCTTCCAGTGACGTCACGCCTCAGCTTCCTGTAACCTGGAGCACTGCTGATGTACAGGAACTGACACAAATAAATCCACCAAATAAACAGAAGGATTGCTCCATTCTACTGGAATTAATTTATAACAGATATAGATTGGGAAAAAAGCCTGGCTTTTGCTGAGTAAGTTTTATATATCCAACAAGGTTAAGAAAGTGCATTATAAAATCCTTCCTAAAAATCTACTCTGATTCAAAATATTCAGATGTTGATGATGTTGGACATCTTTCAGATCAATCCATTTAGACCGAGCTAATCAAACCTGTTTTTCTCATAAACATGATTTTAAGGACTCTATCCAGGTAAGATGTCCATAATGTCTGCTGTGTGTCAGTAATAGTTGTACAAATATTCCTCATATGAAAGTATTTCCTGGTGTAAAGACTCTTCTGGTTTGAGGCTTTGGTGTTTGCTCAGACTGGACAGAAACCACCGTAATCATCATCTGTGGAGCATCATGGATGATCAAAATAACCCCAGGGTCATTCAGTTTCCAGTGAACGCAGGATCAAAGCTTGAATGCAGTGTAAGTCAGTCTGAATGAAAGCATCTGCCTCGTGCATGAATGGAAATGTAGCAGATTAAATGTAAATGTATGCATGTTTATATATTTTTTCTAAATGCTCCTGAGGATGATTGTACTCAACTTAAACAAGAAAATATGAAGTGGACTGTGTGTTTCTTATTTAGGTATTTGTTCTTGTTTAAACGTAAACTTACTTAATTTTGACAGTTTCTCAGAACACAAGACTTCATTACTGATGTCGCTTTGCTTCTCTGACAAATGTGTCTTGATTTAAGAATGTTTACGCTGAAGAACCAGACAGACACCGAGCAGATGAGAGACGGACTGATGGAGAGAAGTGATGGAGGAGAGACACGAGCATATTCTGTTCCAGACACCTCTGATGCTGAAGCATCACACAGAAATAACCGTCTCCACGGCAACCGCCTCACCGAGGACCAGCAGCAGTCTGAATATGAGAACAATACAAACACCTGATCCAACCAAACCAAACTAGTACAGCTACTGACCACCAGCAACTAACTAACCCATACTAACACCAGTCAACAGCAGCAGCACACTCACACACACACACACACACACACACACACACTCACACACGCACACGCACACACACACACACACTCTCACACACAGACACACACCCTCATGCACACTCACACACACACAGACACACACACACACAGTGTAACCTAGATTATGTTAACTACAATCTTCATCATGTAATCAGTAATCAGTAACGAGCTACAAACGTAATGCATAATGCATACCCAGCACAAGCCAATAATAAACAGTGCTAGGTTTATTAGAAAACTACAGTGAGAAGAAAAGAGGAGAATTGCAGAGAGGATATATATATATATATATATATATATATATATATTATATTGTGAGGTAACTGGGAAATTAATGAGGACTAAAATGCCACCAAAATGAATAAAGTTGCCCCCCAAAAAATGGCCTTGATGCATTTTTGGCTTTATATTTACCTATAATATATTTAAGCAATATCACAAGCAAAATGCATGATTGCAAATAAGATATTGTTTTCATAGAATAATTAAATAAAGAAGAAGTTAATAGTAAGTGACTGAAGTGATGTTCTTGTGCTGAAATCAAATGGCAAACAACAGAACGATGGTTTGTGTGAACTCTAAATGAGTCTCATGTTCTGTTTGTGTTAGGCCTCGTTCTCTTTTATTATCTGATGACTCACTGATTTATTAATAAAGATTCTGAACACAGACAAACACATCTGAGAGTGACTCTGTTTTTAGATCATGTGACGCTATATTGAAATGTGAAAAGCCCACGTGTGTGTGTGTGTGTGTCTGTCTCTGTGTGTGTGTGTGTGTGTGTGTCTCTGTGTGTGTGTGTGTGTGTGTCTCTGTGTGTGTGTCTCTGTGTGTGTGTGTCTCTGTGTGTGTGTGTGTGTGTGTGTATCATGGACGTAGCGGCGTGACTCGGACACATGAAGGCGTGTTGAGAGCGTGTCTCGAGTGTGATTCAGTGACACACAGATATTTCACATTCACTCTTTCACTCAGCTGCTTCAGTGAAGATCAGTTCACTAAATATCAACGGATGCAAAAAAATTATGTTCTTTCTCAGAGTTTCTGTCTTGTTTTCTAGCACAAATACATTTACTGGAGAAACAAAATGACTTAAGATATTGTTTTCTGAAAAATGTATGAAAATGAAGTGAGATTATGCTTAAAACCAGAACAAATATCTGCCAGTGAAGACAGAAAAATAAAACAATTCAGATGAAAATAAGATTATTTTCATTTATATGAAAAGATATTTGTTCTTGTTTGAAGCAAAACCTCACTTAATTCTTATACATTTATGTAAAAAAATGAATGTGTAGATATTTTTACTATTTGTACTGAAAAAATATATTTTATTGTAATTTATTTGTACTGTAAAACAAAACAGAACTACTGAGGAGGAGCATTATTTTGCAGAATAACCTCATGGCAAGATCTAATGCAAAGATTTGATCAAAATCAATAATGGAAACAGTCCATGGGGAATCATAAAGTACTTATAACTTATAATGTATAAAATAAATTAATGTATGATCACAATGTATAATGTGATCACAGTCTAACATCAAGTGAATCATTCAACAAACACATGAGAGAGCAACACACACATGTCAACCTGTGTGTGTGTGTGTGTGTGTGTGAGTGAGTGAGTGTGTGTGTGTGTGTGAGTGAGTGAGTGTGTGTGTGTGTTTATAAGGGCTGACTTCACTGGAACAGGAAATGCACACAAATGAAACACCCACCACTTCCTGCTAGCGTGTCACCATGGTAACCCTCATCACAGCTGACCTGCAGACTGACCCGTTTACATCAGATGTGTGTTCAGGCCTTCAGCATCTGAACCTGCAGCGTGACGGACAACATTCATCCATCAGTCAAGCATTCATTTGATCAAAACACAGTAAAAACTGTGAAATATTATTCCAATCTAAAACAGCTGTTTTCTGTGTGAATCTGTGTTAAAGTGTAATTTATTTCTGTGATGCTCCGCTGTATTTTCAGCATCATTCCTCCAGTCTTCAGTGTCACATGATCTTCAGAAATCAGAATAATATGATGATTTACTGCTCAAGAAACATTTCTGATTATTATCAATGTTGAACACAGTTGTGCTGCTCAATAGTTTTGTGGAAACTGTGATGCATTGAATTTATCAGGATTCACAGATAACTAGAAAGTTCAGAAGAACAGCATTTATATGAAATAGAAATCTCGAATGCATCCTTGATGAATAAAGGTGTTACCCTCGATGTCAGATCTCAGAACAGTTGATGTGTCTCAGTCTGATCTCAGCTCACTGTATATGCAAAATGACAATGCAATATGTAAAATGGCAATTCATTTCTGTATTTACATTTACATTTTCCAATACATTTGTGCAACATTTGGTGCAAAATGAAAATGAAAATTAAATTACATAATTTTAATTTGCCATTTCATACACCAGTTTTAATATGTAAAATGAATACTAATTTTAACGCTTTATAAGTTGCAAAATTAAAATTAAAATGTATTACAGAAATTATTAGATATGTCTGACATGTTCAAGCAAAAACTGTGGCAAAATGATCATTTAAATGCTATTTTTCTTAAAAGCATTAACACTCACAGTCAAGACACTTACGATTGCATTTTCATTCAGTGTCCCGCAATGAATGCAGCAAAATTCAATGTGCACATTGAAAATGCATTCCGAGCCGATCACGTGTCCGCCCCCTCGCGCCATGTCAATCACTGCGTGAACAAGGCGGGGCTTGCAGAAGGTCAGAGACTCAAATCTTAAGAAGAGGATTCAAGTGAGAGAACATGGACAAGACAGTTGGTCCGTGTACGTTTTGATCATTTCGGTTTATGGCTTCAATATTTCATTCGCACTTGTGGGCGGAGCTGAAACGCTGCTTTCATCTGATTGGTCGAATCGCTCCAGCTTCAGCTCGGTCTTTTCATTCTTTCAGGCAGAATAAGAGTCAGTGTGAGTGAAGCACTTTAATGTCTGAAACTACACTCACTGTTAATTAGCATAAAATTTGAATCAGATGATGCTGGCCACATAATTCGTGCTGCTGCGACCTGCAAGAGACCCCGTTAAATTATTTCTAGGTTGTATACTGTATTGTTTAAATATTGTCCCACTGATTAAAACAGTGCAAATAGTTCTGTCTCCTTGGATAACAGTGAAGTGAAATAAATATAGTTAAATTTATGAAATAAAATTAAATAGGATTTTTTGGGAAGGTAATACATTTTTTTCTGGCCAGTTATACAGCAACACGAGTCAGACGAGTCTGAAGATCTGAGCTGAATTTGGTGAAACATTAAAGTTCTAGTCTGTGTCAATTACTCTCATAATAAATAATAATAATAATGTTACCCGTATTTTTCGGTATAAGTTGCATCAGTCCAAAAATACGTCATGACGAGGAAAAAAACATACAAGTCACATTTATTCAGAACCAAGAGAAAACATTACCGTCTCCAGCCGCGAGAGGGCGCTCTGGGGTAGGCTACAGGAGCACTGAGCAGCATAGAGCTAATCTTACTATTTTTATTTCAGAAATGTAACTATATTAATTTTTACAATTATTTATTAATGTCACCAGAGGTGGGTAGAGTACCCAAAAACTGTACTCAAGTAAAAGTAAAAGTACTTCTAGAAATATTTACTCAAGTAAAAGTAAAAGTACTAGTCTTGAATAGTTACTTGAGTAAGAGTAAAAGCAGTGTTGGGAAGGTTACTTTGGAAATGTAATAGGTTACAGATTACAAGTTACCCTGTTTAAAATGTAATAGTAGTGTAACTTTTTCAATTACTTTATTAAAGTAATGTAACTAATTACTTTTGAGTACTTTTTGATTACTTTTCTAAATTTGTGAAAATTAAAGAATAATAAATAAAATCATATACATCAACTTAAATACAGTTATCTAATAAGCATGTGACGTATTCTGTGTAATAAACTCCTGAAACATTGGTGTTTTTTTTAAACTGCTGTTTCTTTGTATATGATGATAGTTTTCTCAAAATAAGTAAAATGCACATGAAGTGACACAGAGCAGTTCTAGAAATTATGTTTATGTGCTCGTGTACTCCTATATTGAGGCAGCAGGGGTTGAAAACACTGCAAGCTTCAGTAGGCCTATGTGTAGTAAATGAAACCATGTCTTTGCCATTAATTTACAGGAGGGGCGGACTGGGAAAAAAATTCAGACTGGAAAATTCAAACTCATACAAACAAATTCATGGACAAAACTATTTTTTTGTATGGACCTGACATAAAAAAGGTTTAAATCTTTAATTTGGGGACATGCAAAATAATTAAAAGTTTTCTCCTGAACTGCACCTTCACTTCCATTTTTCTCTTCAGTCTCTTTATTTTGCTGTTATCCATCTCTCTCGTGACTTTAATACTCAAGATTGAACAAAACTATACTTTACAATACAATACTCTACAATACTACAATATCTTTATAGAAAAATCCTAATACTGTACACGAGTCATGTTTTTCCCTTACAAAAAATTACCATGCTTTTATTAGCCTATATAAAAGTAAAATAACCTTGTTTTTTTTTTTTTTGCAAATGGATTTGTATTTATTTTTAAATAAATACATTTGTAAAATAATTTTACATTTTTGGTTATCACAGTTAAAAAATAGTAACAATTTTCTCTGGATTTATAGTTAAATATTAAAATGTTAATTTTCGTAAGGGTTGTGTTGTTGTCTGTCGTAGCTCCCCCTAAACCTATAAAAAAAAATCTGATTTTTTTTTCAGCTAAATTCCTACTGTAACATTACAACAGATAATAATGATGTCCTTTATATAGTATTTTGAGTGATGACTGATGAGCAACGTGCTGCTGCTTGATTAAATACATAAAAAAACAAAGACAAAAAAGTATCTTTACAGATGAAACTGACCTGAAACCCTGAACAGTAGTTCTGCTTCTCTGCTCCAGCAATTCACTCTATTCTCTCTCTCTCTCTCTCTCTCTCTCTTAGTGATGGGATTTATGGCTCTTTGAGGGGATCCGGATCTTCGCGATCCGTTCCTTTCAAAGAGCCGTTCAAAAGAATATATATATAGTCAAATAGTCAATATAGTCAAATAATTAAAACTCAGATATCACACACCAATATCTGAGTTTGAATTATTCTGAAATATTGATTATTACCTCGTTTGTCATGTGTGGACTATATTCCATAGGGTTGCACAAATCCCTCTGCTTAGACAGTGACATCACTATTTTGGATTTACCTTTAGTACAAAGTGTGTGTGTGTGTGTGTGTGTGTGTGTGTGTGTGTGTGTGTGTGTGTGTGTGTGTGTAAAGCTACGTTGACTTATGTTATTCATACAATACCTACTCAAATAAACATCAAAAACAAAGCCGGCTGCAATGAATTTCTGTGCAAAACAGCTTTTACTACAAATACTTTCACACAAGAACATTGTTATCACACAAGAACATTTTGATAGAAAACAAAAAATATTGAAAGTAGATAAAATTAGAATAAATAAAATGGAAATGTCTACATACTACATACTATTACTACTGTAAACTTTGCAAATAGGACATCAGCCCCTTCAAGTCAATGAACAATAACAAAGTGGGCTGCAATGAACATGCACAACTAATAACTAATATCATCACGCTATAAAGGGTTTGCCTGCGCTGGGTGCGCCCCTCCCCCTATAACTGTTCTGTCTCGCGGAGGAGCTCATTTGTGTGCATCTGTGTGAAATACGCATAGGAAAAAAGAACGACAGAAAGAACGGCTCCCCTCCAGCCGCGACTCGGCTCCCATCGTTCATGTTTATGAGCCGTTCAAAAGAATCGGTTCGTTCGCGAACGTCACAACTCTACTCTCTCTCTCTCGCATTGATTACCGTTTGGCGGAGGCGCGGAGAGCGCGCGAGTCATGACTAACACTTCATGACTTATTAGAGATTTAATTATCAAATGGCGGATTCGCAAATGATCGCTTTAGTACATTCGGCAGGCAATTATACAATAATGATATTAAATAGCGGGCAAAATCGGCTGCCAGGCCACGGGGAATTGTCCCGGTTCTCCCGCGGTGTCCAGTCCGCGCCTGATTTCCACAGACACGCAGAATTTGCAAGTCATATATTGCATTTTTGGGGCTATATATTCACAGACACTAGTCCATGTCATGTTTTGATTCAAGTGTACTGACCTACTTTTGATTTAGTGATCCAAAATGTGGCATAATCCGTCCGCGTTAGGCATTTCGTTTTTATGACTGGATTCTACGAACCAGACTGTATTTCCGCATCCCGGAAATTATTAGGGCGGTATGTCTCAGAATAGTCAGTGCAATTTGGGAAAGAAATCAGTTAAATCTGTATGTGGATGTGTGTAAATATTCAAATGTAATCCCCTTTGTAATCGTAAAAAATTTCATAAGTAACTGTAATTTAATTACTCATTTTTTCTTAGTAACTGTAACTAATTACAGTTACAATAATTTTGTAATTACATTACGTAACGCCGTTACATGTAACTAGTTACTCCCCAACACTGAGTAAAAGAGTATCGGATAAAATATCTACTCAAGTAGTTAGTTACTAGTTACTTTGGGTCATATATACTGAGCCTATTTTTATTTAGATATATAGATAAAATGTATGTAATGTATGTGTGTGTGTATAAATGTATATATTTCATCAGCCTTTACTCCAATTTATGTAATTTATTATAAAACCCTGTCTGTTTACTTAAGTAACAGATATAGGTGTCATGCCATAACATATTTTTAATACGACTGACTTTATATTAAATGTGAATTTAACATTGAAAGTTAATGTGATATAAATATTGCTACTAATCTTTCATTGTTCAGAAAGAGAGCAAATAACATTTACATTATTAAAGATCATTTTCACTGACAGTCTAGAGTTCAATCACTCTCAGAAACTCCCATTAAAATCACTGAAACTGTTAACACTGTGAAATCAATATCTTAATTAAAGATTCGTACACACATCTGCACTTTGTTGTTTCTGAGGAGAGAATTCGCCAGAAAGAGGTATTCAGTCAGTGAGCGAGTGAAGGAAGCACCGGCATTTTAGCGATGACTCATCTGAACGCCTCTGATTGGCCAATGCTTTAATAAGCTCAAAAGAATCATGTGTGATTGGTTATAATGCGCAGCGCTGTAAAAACTCATCTATCTCTTGACTCCCCTCTGTTATAAGCCACACACGTACAACAAACTAATGTCACAGTGGTATCGTGTACTGTAATGTAGCCCAAGTTATTACCTGCTAAACAGTAGACAGCACACGCGGTGTTCATCTAATAAGGATCTCCATCGCAAGCAATGGCCTTTGCAGATTTGCTTTCAATTCAATTCAGTGCAGTTCCAGCCACGTTTTCAACGCTCTTTCTGTTCTTAAACGTTACAACTCCGAGTGAACCACTTCAGACGCTCAGCGCGTGCGGCAGGGAACTGAACGACTCATTCAAACTGATTCATGAACCAATTCACTCGTTTGCCAATTGGTTTGATCAAGCCTTTGAACAGAATTGACTCAAAAGAATGAATCATTCGCGAATGGGCATCGTTCATTGCCCAGAGAAAAGTAGACGGCGCGTTTGGATCAAACTGAAGCATTTATAACATTTATTGCATTAAGATAAAGTAACGAGAGGAGCGTCGCCCACAGTAACGAAGTAAAAGTACAGATTTTTCCCCAAAAATTTACTCAAGTAAGAGTATAAAGTACCCATCTTTAAATATACTCCGAAAAGTATTAGTTACCCCAAAAAATTACTCAAGTAAATGTAACGAAGTAAATGTAACTCGTTACTACCCACCTCTGAATGTCACACACACATACCTAGTGCCTTATGACTTAAAATATGAGAGTGGTAAATGTTACAGACATGGAAATGTTCAGTCTATTATTGATTTTTATTTCCACTTCACTTTTATCCAAAGAGACAGAACTATTTGAACTGTATTTATCAGTGGGACAATATTCATACAATACTATAACTTAGAAATAATTTGCAAGTCGCAGCAGCACGAATTATGTGACCAGCATCATCTGATTCAAATATTATGCTAATTAACAGTGAGTGTAGTTTCAGACATTAAAGTGCTTCACTCACACTGACTCTTATTCTGTCTGAAAGAATGAAAAGACCGAGCTGAAGCTGGAGCGATTCGACCAATCAGATGAAAGCAGCGTTTCAGCTCCGCCCACAAGTGCGAATGAAATATTGAAGCCATAAACCGAAATGATCAAAACGTACACGGACCAACTGTCTTGT
This sequence comes from Carassius carassius, assembly GCF_963082965.1. Lineage (NCBI taxonomy): Eukaryota > Metazoa > Chordata > Actinopteri > Cypriniformes > Cyprinidae > Carassius > Carassius carassius. Next base: position 391,182 of record NC_081766.1, read on the forward strand.
CCATGTTCTCTCACTTGAATCCTCTTCTTGAGATTTGAGTCTCTGACCTTCTGCAAGCCCCGCCTTGTTCACGCAGTGATTGACATGGCGCGAGGGGGCGGACACGTGATCGGCTCGGAATGCATTTTCAATGTGCACATTGAATTTTGCTACATTCATTGCGGGACACTGAATGAAAATGCAATCGTAAGTGTCTTGACTGTGAGTGTTAATGCATTTAAGAAAAATAGCATTTAAATGATCATTTTGCCACAGTTTTTGCTTGAACATGTTACACATATCTAATCATTTCTGTAATACATTTTCATTTTAATTTTGCAACTTATAAAGCGTTAAAATTAGTATTCATTTTACATATTAAAACTGGTGTATGAAATGGCAAATGAAAATTATGTAATTTAATTTTCATTTTGCACCAAACGTTGCACAAATGTATTCAATGTAAATGTAAATACAGAAATGCATTGTCATTTTACATATTGCATTGTCATTTTGCATATTAAATCCCAAATTGAATATTGCCACCCATAGGCTTCCATAGATATTCCTGTAAGAGACAAGAGTGACAGTGTGACACCAGCAGGGGTCTCCACACACACACACACACACACACACACACACACACACTTCCTGCAGGTCTGTGGTGTTTTCTGTGCACACTCGGACACGACATGAACTGGAATCTGTATTCATGCATATCACTTCTCTTCTGGTAAACATGCGACGCCTCATGAAGACCAAACACGAGCAGAGTCTGAAGCGCTGAGTCACTGTTAGTAACCTACGAATGAGTCACACTAAAGTGTGTGTGTGTAGGAGCAGAGTGTCCAGTACAGAGAACGAGGAAGTGTGTGTTCTGCCTGATCACACACACACACACACACACACACACACACACACACACACACACACACTTCAGTTATGAGTATGAGCGATGCAATGTGGTTCAATATGAGAAGAACAAATGTGTGTGTTACAGTAAGATCACATCTCAGCTGTTCATCACACACACACTTCTGAGAGGAACCCATTACCCACAATGCACCACTTACCGTAGTTTACGTCTCAGAATAACCCTTTGCATGACATCGAGGATACAGAGAAACATGCATTTGTCTGTTTGATCAGTGGGTTTTATTTTCTACTATTTCATTTGAGTGTATTTTAATTTTATCATTGTTTTATTAACATTACTGATCATTTATTAGTAGTATAATGCAGTCTAGTTTAGTAATGCAGATTTTAAAGAAATAGTTCAGCCAAAAAGAACATGCTGAGATGTGTTCACCTTCAGTTCATCTGAGATCAGGATGAGTGTGTTTCTTCATCAGGTTTGTAGAAATCTAGCATTGGATCAGTGTCTCATCAATGGATGCTCTGCAGTGAATGGGTGCCGTCAGAATGAGAGTCTGATAAAAACATCACAATAATCCACAACACTCCAGTCCATCAGTGAACATCTGGAGAAGACAAAAGATGAAACACATCCAGCATTAAGATGATTTTAACTCAAACACACAGAGTCTATAATCCATAATAACACTTCCTCCATCTGCTGTTGTCTCTCACATCTCACATGTGGAACACAAAAGGTTAATCACTTTAGTGCTGGTATAATTACTACACAGATAGTCTTGCTGGCTAAAATAACAAGTTGCATAATTTGAGCAAAAATGTAGCAGGACATGAAGTTTATGAATAATATGTGGAGTAAATGCAATATTTCCCTGTAATAAAGCCGATCAATAATTTATTGATCTGGATCAATTTCTCTTTTTCTCTTTCAGGATCATGAGACTCATTCATGAAGCAGATAAACGTGTTTGTGGACTCGAGGGACATCATCAACATATTCATTGATTTGGAAAAAGTTCAAAGGTCAAAGTTCCCTGTTCAGGCGGAGAGTGGAGCTCAGGGTCAGTAAAGCCTGATGATGATTGAGCGCATCTGAATGTGACCGTCATGCTGGAGGTCAAGGGTCAGCCGGAGGTTGGGTTGGCTGTCTGAGGGCCTTTATAAAGCCTCATGTGTCATTATTGTGTGACAGGCGTGACGGACCTGACATCCACACCAGACACAGAGATATTACCAGACATGTCTGATGTGGACCAACTGCGATTAAACAAACCACAGCTGATGAAATTATTCTTTACTCACACATGTGAGGAAGCATCTAAATGTGAGCCAGTTATAAGAAGGAAAATATTTTAAGAAATGTCTCAGCATTGTTTGTTTTCGTCAATATAGTACAAGTCTCTTAATAAAAAAATATTGTCTATAATAAGAATAGATGCATGTCTATCTCTTCATGAATGGTTGATTAATCAGACGTGGAATCTGCTGGACACTATTCTAAGATCAATAATGACAGATTAGATTTATTTTGGAATACACACACACACACACACACACACACATACACACACACACACACAATCACTCACACACACACACACACACACACACGCAATGCCATGAAACTATAAGTTCTTTTTTTTATTGTCATTTTGAAAATGTGAGATGACAGATGAAGTTCAAGAAGTACAAGTACCATTTTCCTTAAATGTCATGAAATTGCATGTTGTATAATAGGAACTATAACATTTTGAAACATCATGTCATTTACATGTTTTAACACAAATTATTAACAAGGTATTACCTAAAAATATGCTCTATGAGGTGAATAATGAAAATAATTCATTGACTGATCATTTGAATTAGAAGGTAATTTTTATAATAATAATACTAATATTAAAATAATTATGAGACGCTACATTAAAAACTAAATCAACACAAACCGAAATAGAAACACATGGTTACTCAGCTGACTCTCTCTCTCTCTCTCTCTCTCTCTCTCTCTCTCTCTCTCTCTCTCTCTCTCACACACACACACACACACACACACACAGATCTTACTGTCTATATGAGGATTTATACAGCTCAAAGCATTATGGGTAGAATCTCTTGTCAGTCTATTCTGATTCATCAACACAGTTTCACTGATGATCCTCCATAAACATTAAACCCAGGATAGAGCGTCTGAGTGAATGTGGTCTGGACTGTGTGGATGAGGCTCATTGTGTCAGAGACGCTGTAGAAGGACAGAGTTCCTGCTCTGTGATCCACAAACACTCCTATTCTACTGCTGATGGGCTTCACAGGGAGAACAGTCTTTATCTTATTGTGTATGAATGAGTCTCTGGAGGAAGAGCAGATCAAACTCCAGGACTGATCATTACATCCAAACAAACACTCATAACCCCGTCCCTTCCTGCTGATGCTCTTATATGACACTGATATATACACATCATCTCCACTCCACTCAATCTCCCAGTAACAGCGTCCACACACACTCTCTCTACACAACACCTGACGATACACATCAAATCTGTCTGGATGATCAGGATACGACTGGACTGTGTTAGTGTCAGTAATCACTCTGTTGTTCTCAGACAGACGGAGGAGTTTATTCACTGTGTTCAGATCCAGAGTGAACTGACGGGAATCTGATGGAGATAAAACACATCAGAATCAGGAATTATGAATCTGTTTGATCTTTTCATGTTCAGTGAATCATTAGTGCCTCAGTATCTGTGCACATCATCATTTATATCATCAGTTATAAAACTCTTCTTTCTCCTTATACAGGAAGAACATGAACACACTCATGAGTTTTTCTGCTTGTTTTCTGACTGACTTACATTGTAGGAAGTCCTTCCTGGTTCTGGGAACAATGTTCATGAATGTTACTGTGGAAATCAACAGACATGAACAGTGTGATTCTCATGATCCTGTATCTATTCCTAACACATTTCTAATATGATGTTCTCCATGATATGAGATGATGATGGACTGGTTTCTGAGAGCAGATGAATCTCCAGGACTTTACCTCTGTCTGAGATCTTCTTGAGCTCCTCTTTGCAGAAATCCTCCAGTTTGTCTCTCAGCTGATGGACAGATTCTCTCAGAGCATCAAACGAGACGAGAGAACTGAAGAGATCATCATTTCTGTCTGTAGATTCAGGAGGTGCTGAGAGAGACTGGAAACTCTACAGAAAACAGAAATCAAACTCATCAGCTCCACACTTCACTCAATAACCTGCAGGAACATCAGATTTGATCTTTAGAAACTCTCCTCCTCGAGTAACTGAATATAAATAGAAATATACTGATGCAAATATTTGCTAGTCTCCATAATACCTGATCTCACCAGGAGTCTAGATTAGATTTAAACAAGTACATTATTTTACAGGACATGGATTTATAAAAAATATTTCCAGAGAATGCTATTTCTGAAAGCTGAAAGCCATTTGTAAGTGGCGTCTCTTTCAGAAGAAGATGATCAGATGTGAGTCTGACTGATGATTGTATAATAAGACACTCATGAAATGTTTCTCTGTGAGTCTCTGTCACAGCAGGATCTGCTCAAGTCCACTATGATCCTGTTCTTCTAGATCTGTGTTACCTGCAGGAACTGGATGTGATCCTGTGTGTGTGAAAGCTGCTCCAGCTCAGCGTCTCTCCTCCTCAGATCATTGATCTCCTGCTCCAGTCGCTTCAGTCGTCCTTCAGCTCGACTCACTGCAGTCTTTTCCTGATCTCTGATCAGTCGTATCAGCACAGAGCGGCTTCTCTCAATGGAGCGGATGAGCTCAGTAAAGATCCTCTCACTGTCCTCCACTGCTGTCTGTGCAGAGCACTGTTAGGACACACAGTGATTCAGCTTCAGTGAGTCTGAACTGAGACGGAGACAAACTTCTCTTCTTCTCCAGACTCACCTTATGAGACTCCACAGTCTCTCTCAGCTGCTGGAGATCTTTCTCTCTCTGCTGGATTCTCTGCTGGAGCGTCTTCTGCGTCTCCTTCAGCTGCTTCTGCAGGACAAACAGATGATAGTCAATCTCACAGAAAACTACTGGCTCTAAATCATCATGAGAACAGATGAATCCAGGAATAGTGGAGCTGATAACTAACGTCTGTAGGTTCAAACTTCAGAAAGGATGACTGATCATTAACCACTATCATACATGAATTATCATGAAGGTTAAGGTCTGTTTCGCAGAAGTGTATTAAAGTAAAAGAGAAACTGACATAGACGTAGAGCTTCAGACTGACAGTGTTTCTGCTGTTTATTAAAAAGAAAATACTCACGTCTTCCATTGAGGAAGCAGAGGCTGAGGGCTCAGATGTGGACTCGTCCATCACCCAAGCTGAAGTCACTGAGGTAGTCAAGAAACTCCTCGGTGGCAAGGCACCGGGGGTGGATGAGATCCGCCCTGAGTACCTCAAGTCTCTGGATGTTGTGGGGCTGTCTTGGCTGACACGCCTCTGCAGCATCGCATGGCAGTCAGGGACGGTGCCTCTGGGATGGCAGACCGGGGTGGTGGTCCCTCTTTTTAAGAAGGGGGACTGGAGGGTGTGTTCCAACTACAGGGGGATCACACTTCTCAGCCTCCCTGGGAAAGTCTATGCCAGGGTACTGGAGAGGAGAATCCGGCCGATAGTAGAACCTCGGATTCAGGAGGAACAGTGTGGTTTTCGTCCAGGCCGTGGATGTTACATATCTGGACTCAGTTAGTGTGTTTTTGCCCCTGTGACCCAGTTTCTGTCTTCCGTGTTTGGTTTGATTAGTTCCCAGGTGTGTCTCTTCATTTCCCCATGTGTTCCATGTCCCTGTTAATTTAGTGATTCCATCCACCTGTGTTTCCCCATTATCCCATCTACTTAATCCTCGTCCTTTGAGTTCAGTGTTGTTGGGTCTACTTACTAACTCACAAACCACTTACGTGTGTCTTCCATGTCGGATATCCCCTGTGTAGGATTTAATAAAGCCTTATTTCGTTTATCCTCGGCTCCGTGTTCCTTCCGGCAGCGTAAACGGTAACAGAAGACCCGACCAAAAAAGTTTAAAAACTGCGTGTTTTCCCTCTGTTTTGTTTTCCGTTTTTTCAGTCTTTTTCTTTCCGTAGTGTGTCATGGATCCCCTCTATAGCCCCGAATTCCTCCTCCTCCTGCTGGAGCAGGAAGGACGTTCTCTCGAGGACCATACCAGACGGTTTCTCTTGCTAGCTAATGTCACCAGCTACCCAGACCACGCGCTCTGCTCCTTTTATCACGCCAGCCTGAACTCCAGGTGCAGAGCGTTGTCGCCCGAAGATGGTCCTCGGGAGGAATTCGCCGCATTCGTGGAGTGGACTCTGGCGAGAAATGGGTCACCTCTCACCGTCTGCCCCATGGAGGATCTCGCCAGTCCCACTCCCTACTCAGAGACCAGCCAGCCACCATCCCGCCACACGGAGCCAGAGCCCACCGCAGCCGCAGAGCCCGAGCCATCCTCTGACAGGAAGCAGGATCTCGAGAGCGCGACTGACCAGGTGTGTGAGCCGGCAACACCGTGCATCGTGGGAGTCCTCGTGGAGATCGAGGGCGTTGAGGCAAGCCCTGCCCACACTCCTGCGACTGAGGGTGAGCTTTATCCGGTCTCAGAAAATATGGAGCAACTTCTGGATCTTATAGACTGGTCTATGGAGGTAATCCCTAATTTTTCTGTTTCTCCGCTGGTTCCGCCCAGCCATGAATTTTCTGTTTCTCCGCTGGTTCCGCCCAGCCCTGAATTTTCTGTTTCTCCGCTGGTTCCGCCCAGCCATGAATTTTCTGTTTCTCCGCTGGTTCCGCCCAGCCCTGAATTTTCTGTTTCTCCGCTGGTTCCGCCCAGCCCTGAATTTTCAGTTTCTCCGCTGGTTCCGCCCAGCCCTGAGTTTTCTGTTTCTCCGCTGGTTCTGCCCAGCCCTGAGTTTTCTGTTTCTCCGCTGGTTCCGCCCAGCCCTGAATATTCTGTGTCTCCGCTGGTTCCACCCAGCTCTGAATCTTCTGTGTCTCCGCTGGTTCCGCCCAGCTCTGAATCTTCTGTGTCTCCGCTGGTTCCGCCCAGCTCTGAATCTTCTGTGTCTCCTGTGTTCCCTCCCAGCCTCCCTCTCCCACCTCCTCCTGGACCTGCCGGTCCCTCTACTCCACTTCCGCTGGTTCCGTCCAGCCCTGATCCTCCTGTCTTTCCTCCCATCCTTCCTCTCTCTCCTCCTCCTAGACCAGCCAGTTCCTCGTCATCCCAGCTGGTGCCAGTCAGTCCCGCAGCTCACCCTCAGTCCGCGCCATCTGGGCGTGATGGTTCGCCACTGGACTGCCAGTCTCCAGCTCCGCCTTGGCGCGTTAAGGCCCTGTCTCCGCCTCCAGCCTCCGAGCCCTGGACTCCTCCTCGGTCCTTCGACCCAGCGGCTCCGCCTTGGCTCTTAGCTCCCTCGTCTCCACCGTGGCCTGGCATCCCACCTGCTCCACCGGGCTCCCTCGTCCCTCCGGCTCCACCTTGGTCAGTCGTCGACCATCCGCCGCCTCGGGACTCCACTCCTCTGGTTCCACCTCATCACTCCATCCCTCCGGCTCTGTCAGGCTCCTCCTTCCCTCTGGTTCCACCTCCATCCTCGGTCGCTCCGGCTCCACAGCGGTCTTCCAGGACCCCGCCTCCGCCTTGGTCGCCTGAGCCTTCTGCTCCACCTAGGGCCTCCGGATCCTCGACGTCACCCTGGCTCTGTGGCTGTGCTGCTCCATCTTGGGCTCCTCACCCACCGGTGCAGTCTCCGCCTGTCGGCCCACTGGTGTCGTCGACCCCTCCTTCACCATGGCTCCTCCCGCCGTCGACTCCACCATGGATCTCCGTCCTGGCTGGTCTCTGGTGGACCATCTGGCTCCTCCTGCTCCTGTCTCCTCCCTGGCTCCTCCCTCCGTCGTCTCCTCCCTGGCTCCTTCCTCCGTGGTCCCTGTCTGCTGGCCCCCTCCTGGGAGGCTGTCCTCCACCGGAACCTCCTCCCAAGTTCCCACCCACGCCTCCCTCTGTTTCTACGGTGCGAGGACGCACCTACCGGGAGGGGGGAGTAATGTTACATATCTGGACTCAGTTAGTGTGTTTTTGCCCCTGTGACCCAGTTTCTGTCTTCCGTGTTTGGTTTGATTAGTTCCCAGGTGTGTCTCTTCATTTCCCCATGTGTTCCATGTCCCTGTTAATTTAGTGATTCCATCCACCTGTGTTTCCCCATTATCCCATCTACTTAATCCTCGTCCTTTGAGTTCAGTGTTGTTGGGTCTACTTACTAACTCACAAACCACTTACGTGTGTCTTCCATGTCGGATATCCCCTGTGTAGGATTTAATAAAGCCTTATTTCGTTTATCCTCGGCTCCGTGTTCCTTCCGGCAGCGTAAACGGTAACAGTGGAACACTGGACCAGCTCTATACCCTCTACAGGGTGCTGGAGGGTTCATGGGAGTTTGCCCAACCAGTCCACATGTGCTTTGTGGATTTGGAGAAGGCATTCGACTGTGTCCCTCGGAGGAAGGGTCTTGTTCTTGTATATATATATATATATATATATATATATATATATATTTTTTTTTTTTTTAATAAATGAAAAGACAAGAAAAGGAAAAGTGCTAGTGTTAGTTGGTTAAGTGCAGGCGAAAAAGAGGAGTCTTTAGATGTTTCTTGAAAATGAGTAAAGACTCTGCACGAATTGAGATTGGGAGGTCATTCCACCAGCTGGGCACAGTCCAGGAAAAGGTCTGTGAGAGTGATTTTGAACTTCTTTGAGATGGCAACACATTGTTTCGTTCACTTGCAGAGCGCAAACTTCTGGAGGGCACATAAGATTTAACCAGCTACTGGTAGCCAGTGTAACCTGATGAGGAGAGGAGTAACGTGAGCTTTTTTCGGCTCATTGAAGACAACCCTCGCTGCTGCATTCTGGATCAACTGCAGAGGCTTGACAGTACATGCAGGAAGGCCCGCCAGGAGAGACAATAGTCCAGTCTGGAGAGAACAAGAGCTTGGACAAGAAGTTGGGTTGCTTGCTCTGACAGGAAGGGTCTAATCTTCCTAATGTTGTATAAGGCAAACCTGCAGGACTGGGTCGTTGTAGCAATATGGTCTGTGAAGCTTAACTGATGATCCATCACAACTCCTAGGTTTCTGGCTGTCCTAGAAGGAGTAATGATTGATAAGCCCAGCTGTATAGATAAGTTGTGATGAAGCAATGGGTTAGCTGGAATCACCAGGAGTTCTGTCTTCGTAAGGTTAAGCTGAAGGTGATGGTCATTCATCCAGCTAGAGATGTCACTCAGACAGGCTGAAATGCGAGCAGCTACCGTCGGGTCATCTGGTTGGAATGAGAGGTAGAGTTGGGTGTCATCAGCGTAGCAGTGATAAGAAAATCCATGCTTTTGAATGACAGATCCTAATGATGTCATGTAGATGGAGAAGAGAAGTGGTCCAAGTACTGAGCCTTGAGGAACCCCAGTAGCAAGGTGTTGTGACTTAGAAATATCACCCCTCCAAGACACACTGAAGGATCTGTCAGAGAAGTAGGACTTAACCCACAGGAGTGTGGTTCCAGAGATGCCCATCTTTCTGAGGGTGGACAGGAGAATCTGGTGATTAACGGTGTCAGAAGCAGCAGACAGGTCGAGTAAGATGAGTACCGAGGATTTTGAAGCTGCTCTTGCTAGTCGCAGGGCTTCAGTAACCGAGAGCAGAGCAGTCTCAGTTGAGTGGCCACTTTTGAAGCCAGATTGGTTGCTGTCCATGAGGTTGTTCTGTACAAGGAACATAGAAAGCTGGTTGAACACAGCTCGCTCAAGTGTCTTTGCAATGAATGGAAGAAGGGATACCGGTCTGTAGTTTTCAAGAAGCGCTGGATTTAGAGATGGTTTCTTGAGCAGTGGGCTTACCCCAGCCTGCTTGAATGCTGAGGGAAATGTTCCAGAGTGAAGAGAGGAGTTGATAACGTGAGTAAGCGAAGGTATGACTGAAGAAGAGGTCGCTTGAAGGAGTTGATTGGGGATCTGATCAAGTGGACAAGTAGTAGGATGATTGGACAGGAGAAGTTTGGAGACGTCCATCTCTGAGAGTGGGGAGAAGGAGGAGAAAGAGTGTGCGTCGGTCATTGTGAAGTTGTCCTCAGTCTGCGGTGTGGAGAATTGGCCACTGATGGTTCTTTGTCTTATTTGTGAAGAAAGCTGCAAAGTCGTCCGCTGTTAGAGTCGATGGAGGAGGTGTTGGGGCGGCGGATTAAGAAGAGAAGAGAAAGTCTTGAAGAGTGTCCGAGTGTCACAACAGTTGTTAATTTTGTTGTGGTAGTAGGATGTTTTAGCCATGAAGACATTTGCAGAGAAGGAAGAGAGGAGAGACTGATACACACTGAGGTCGGTAGAGTTTCTTGATTTCTGCCATTTCCTCTCTGCAGTTTGATAGCAGCACATCCAACTCCTCCAAGAAGTTTCCCAATTGACCTGTGGGACGATAAATGACCACAAAGTGGATTTTAACAGGGTGGGTTACAGTAATGGCATGTGATTCAAATGAACCAGTACCTGTAGGTGATGGCTGAAGATCAAATTTCCATTCTTTTGATATAAGGAGACCCGTACCTCCACCCCTCCCAGTGGTACGAGGTATTTGTATTTGCCTTATTACCTGTGATTGAAGTCAGCTGGCCATGCCTCACTATTTAGCAGATCGAAACTGGGAAGTCGCGCGATAGGCAAATGCAAAACCAAGCGCCACTTTCAGCACGTATTTACCAGGGTAAGACACACACAATTTAAACCAAAAACTTTCCTAGCAATGACGATCACACAGTAGTCTAATGAGAAAATGACACAAAACACTCACAAGCTGCTGTCCTTCTCTGTTGCTCGACTGTTTCTTCGAAGCTACCCTTTCGTTATGTTCGGGATGAAAACATCCACTCAATTAAACTGCTGTAAAAATGTGTCAGATTCATATTTTTTCTAAATTTTTTTTGCATAAATCTGTTAATCAACTTCAGTCCTGATCAAAACTACCGAATGTTTTTTTTTTTTAAATCCAAGATTTTAACTCTTTAATTGCCAAGATCATAAATGGCCCTGATTTGGGGGAAAAAACACACAAAATGACTTATTTTCAATATAAAAGTAATTGTGGCTGGATTTTTTTTTTACTTTTTATAACAGTCTTGGGCATGTCAAAGATTAGTAGCAACATTGGCTTTGATGCATTTTTAGTTTTTGTGCAGCATTAGATTTAAATTTTTTCTCCCTAATTTGTTGTTGGTGGCTGTTTTTGCCCCATTGACTTCCATTATAACGACATTTTTTGATTGCAAAGCCATGACACCATATAATCATGCATTCTTGATTGTTTGTGGTTTTCCCTTTTGGGAAGAGGTAAAATTTGTTATTTTTACAGTTGATCACTAGATGGGACCATTAACCCTTTAGATAGGCCTGTCTATATCCAGATCAGAGGGTCACTGCAGTCACCCGGATCCAGTACGTTTCCAGACCAGATGCTGGATCAGCACCTAGAAAGGACCTCTACTGCCCTGAAAGACAGCGGAGACCAGGACAACTAGAGCCCCAGATACAGATCCCCTGCTGTGGCGAGTGGGGTGAGGCCGAGAGCTGTGGAAACGGAGCAAGGATGGTGGAGTGATTGGAAATGAACTACACTTGCTCGATCCACCGGTCTAGAGTCCCACAGAGGAGATTGGAAGGATACCAAAGAAGACTGACGACAGTGAAGGACGAGAGAGGACCAGGCCTGGACTTTATTTTGTGGTTGCTTTTTATTTGTGCGCGACAGTCGTCTGCGAGGGGCTGTTTTGTGTTTATTTTGTTATTAAAGTTGGGATTTTGATTGTCCGCCGGTTCCCGCCTCCTTCTTCCTGTGATTGTGAAGTTTTTATTGCTACACTGGTGCCGAAACCCGGGAGAAGGAGGGATGCGCTGCTGAAGATCCCTTGCCGCTGGGGTGAACCCGCTGTGCCATCCACCCGTGATGTGGAGGGGCACCTGCCATCCATGAGGGAGCGGAGGAGTCGCTGCCGTTTGCCAGGGGGCCGGAGCCTGCTGCCATCCGCCTAAATGGGGAGCAGCAGGGAATGGGGGACTCCTGCCGACTGCCCAAAATCAGAGGAGCCGTCGCCGTCCACCGAGGCGCTTCCAGTGCCACCGCCAGGCACCGAGGAGGATTTCACCCAGCTGGTGGAGGGCCGAATGGCAGTGCGTCTGGGAACCGTAACTAATTGTTTTTTTTTGTTCCCTCTCCCCTCTCTCGTCTCTGTCGCTTTTCATCCTTCCATGTCCTTTTCTCTCGCCTCGTCTGTCCTACCCCCAGGTTCCCGCAGGTCACTCTGAGCGGTCCCCCCTGGAGGGAGGGGGGGGGGTAGAGCACAGTCTCATGGGTACTCCCCGCGAGGGTCTGTCGCACTGTTTTGTGTTTATTTTGTAATTAAAGTTTTTGTTTGAATGTCCGCCGGTTCCCGCCTCCTCCTTCCCACGATTATGAAGTTTTTATTGCTACACCTGTAAAGACCTTGTCTTAGACAACCACCAGGACAAGACCACAGGAAACAGATGATTCTTCTGCACAATCTGACTTTGCTGCAGCCTGGAATTGAACTACTGGTTTCATCTGAGGAGAACTGGCCCCCCAACTGAAAAGGTTTTTTCTCCATTCTGTCACCGATGGAGATTTGGTTCCTTGCCGCTGTCGCCTCTGGCTTGCTTAGTTGGGGTCACTTCATCTACAGCGATATCGTTGACTTGTTTGTGCAAATGTTTGCACTGATACTATTTAAACTGAACAGAGATGACATCACTGAATTCACGGATGAACTGCCTTTAAAGGCAGGGTAGGTAATGCATGTATAAACAACTTTCTTCCAAATTTGTTTAAACTTTCTATATATATCAATGCATAATTAAAATGTAAGTACTCTGATAAAAAGAGTATAAAAATCGAGTGACTCCAGACCGTTTAATCTGTATTAAACACAGCTCATTATTTCCATTTCGGGACGAAACATAGGATTGGCTTAGGCAACTGTCACTCTCTCGCAAACATGGCAACCACCCTTTTGCCACACATGACCTGCCCACTTGCGCGTGCACGTTTGATTTGAGGAATTCAACAGGCACGGATCCTAGGAATACCAAAACAATGGCAGAGAAACAGCAAGCAAATTTCACAGTACCAGCCTATGCAGTTCGTGAAGGCAAACCAGGCAAAAAAAGGAAGACAGTAATAGTACAAGAAAAGGCAATGAACAAAAAGTCTTTGGATAAACAAAGAAATAAAACGTGAGTTTATATCGGTGTGGCTTTTCAGCGATGGCGAGAACTGAGGGAACTCAAGGGGCTGAAAAGTGACTCCTTAATGGCTTTATTTCTGCTGGACAGGTAAATCTTTCTTTTTTGTATTTTGATCATACATATTTTTTCATGAAGCATGTGTCATTAGCACACGTAGCTGCGTAATATAGCTAACATAACATTACTTAGCGAGCCGTAGTAGAGGCTTTTGAAGGAGCCCAGAAGGGAGGGGGTGGAGTGAATGGAAATAATGAGCTGTCTTTAAAACAGTCGTGAGAGGTCTACAGTCACTCGATTTTTATACTTTCTTTTTCAGAGTACTTACATTTTAATTATGTATTGATATATAAATAAAGTTTAAACAAATTTGGAAAAAAAGTTTTTTATACATTGTTTTACCTACACTGCCTTTAACTTTCATTTTGCATTATTGACACACTGTTCTACTAATGAATCTGGTTCAGTTGCTTTGACACAATCGTTTTTGTTTAAAGCACTATATAAATAAAGGTGACTTGACTTGACATACACATAGTTACCACTACACATTCTACATTATGTAAACTTATATATGCATAAAATATGCTGAGGTGCCACAGATTTTACATGAACTGGATACAGAATATGTCATGGATTTGCATTGGATGGTATAAAGTAGTGGCAGGTAGATTTTGCGAATTTGAATTTGACGATGACATTGGAGCTTGTGTGTGGCTGCACAGTCATGTGTGTACAGGGAGTACAGGAGGGGGCTGAGGACACAGCCCTGAGGAGCACCAGTGTTGAGGGTCAGCGGGGATGATATATTGTTGCCCATTCTAACCATCTGACTTCTGCCTATCAGGAGTCATTAAATCATCATGTGAAGAGATGAATCCAGGAACAGTGGAGAATTGATAACTAAAGGCAGTAGGTTCAAACTCCAGAAGAGATGACTGATCATTAACTAATATCATACATGAATTATCATGAAGGTTAAGGTCTATTTCACACAAGCATAAGTATCATAAAAGTGAACCTTACACAGACGTCGAGCTTCAGACTGACAGTGTTTTTGCGTTCTAAGAAATGAATGTAATTCAGTGGCAGCTCTAAACAGACAATAGATGAACTAAATGAAGCTATAAATGACTGAAATCATCTGGATTCTGTCAGATTTACTCAACACAAAGTCATCTGTCACTACATTTAAATTGTATTTTGACTGACAGAAGTATTTTTTTGTGTGTGAGAGAACGGTTGAATAGTTCACTCCGTTATTCTGTTGTTTAACCAAAGTCTATTACAGGAAAGATTGTGCTGATAAAGATTGACAGTGCATTTTCAGGAAACAGTGAAACTCTTCTTGCAGCTGTTCTTTTCTGCTGCTGTGAATGCTGTGAGCTGTTCATATTGTGCTGATATAAACACATATGAAATGAGTGTCAGCAATATTTCATCAGTGTCTAGTGTTAAATACCTGTTTCTCTGTCCTCCGTGCTGCAGCTGATACGGTGTCGTGGTTTTTATGTTCATCCATCGTACACAGCACACATATACACTTCTGATCAGTGCGGCAGAAAACCTCAAGGAGCTTTTCATGTTTCTGGCAGATCATTTCCTGCAGTCGTCCAGTGGCTTCAGTCAGATTGTGTCTCTTTCCGCTAAAGAAACTCTCATGTTGTTCAAGGTGATTCTGACAGTAAGAGTTCAGACACACCAGACAGGACTTGACAGCTCTGTATTTTCTTCCAGTACAGACGTCACACTGCACATCTCCAGCTCCAGCCTCACAGTCATCAGAGAGTCTGGTCTTCTTCAGTTTCTCCACCATTTCAGCCAAGATAGTATTTTTAGCTAAAGCAGGTCTTGGACTGAAGGTCTGTCTGCACTGAGGACAGCTGTAGACTCTCTTCTGATCCTCCTGATCCCAGCAGTCTGTAATACAGATCTTGCAGTAACTGTGTCCACAGGATGTTGTCACTGGATGCTTCAGGAGATCCAGACACACTGGACACATGAACTCCTTCTGATCCACCGAAATTCTGGCTTCTGCCATTTTACTGCAGAAATACTGAGACACAAACACTCAACAGCTCAACTGATACTTTAGTTTCTCTATCCCTGAACTTATGTGATTCTGTTTCCTGGTTCTGTGTTTGAGTGGGGTGTGTAAAACAGGTGTGTCTGTGAGTCTGTAAAGCACGTTCCCCACCACATGGAAAGAACCTATATGTGGATATATGCACATATATGAAACCTATATGCAGTGTATATGCACATATATGCTGCATATATGCGTATATATGCCACATATAGGCAAAATTGAGGTGCATATATGTGCTTATGCAGGAAATATAGGTCTCCTGTATTGCTTCTTCATATCCACATATAAGCCCTATACATACAAGATATGTCTTCTATATAGCTAATGGCAGGATCTGGTCATTTTGTAGCTCATATCCCATTTTTTACTGTCATACATGATGCCTAGCTCATATTTTCTATTATCAAGGCAAAAACTAAGAACTAACGAAAAAAATTATGCAAGAACTTATGTATGTGCGAACATGTGAAATTGGTATCACATGTAATTGGCATGTTATGGAATTTAACTATGGCAATATATTAACATGATATACAGAGCCGGACAGTAACGGAGTACATTTACTTGAGTACAGTACTTAAGTACAATTTTGAGGGATCTGTACTTTACTCGAGTATCATTTTTGGGGAGTACTCATGACTTTACTCAACAACATTTGAGAGGCAAATATTGTACTCTTTACACCGCTACATTTCCATCCATAACCGTAAGTACCCGTTACTTCTTCGGCCCCGTCCACACGGAGACGGACCCCCGATCTTTTTTTCCCTCGTCTCAAGAAATATACGCGTCCACACGAAACCGATGTAGTATACATGCCAGACCAGCATGTGGCGCTGTAATTCTGCCACAGAGATACACTTAAAACGGAGAAGAAGACATGGATTTGCTGCGCGTGGTACACAAGCGAACATGGAACAATACATCTATTAATCTGTGTTAATGTTAGCGTTCAGTGTTTGTTCATGTTTTTGTTGCTGTTACGTGATGTAGTGGTGTTTGACAAGCGGCGAGACGTGGGCTGATGACGCCATATTTTCAGAAAATGTACGGATTCGCTGTCGAGAAGAAACGCAAAGGTGGCGTTTTCAAATATATCCACTCTGGGATCCGGTTTCAAAACATCGGTTTCACTCTTCCAAAACGCCAGATCCATGTGGACGAAAATGCCTATTTGTGCGCCGAAAAAAAAGAGGAAAAAATAAAAATCTCGGACACCCTATCAAACGTCATTGGTTAGTGCATGAAGGAGGAGGAGGAGGAGGATGAGGCGCGTCATGACAGACCTTCAAAGAATAAAGATAATTTTTTTTTTCTGTTCAGTTTTTTGTCTTATTTTTGTTCTTGTACTATATGATTATTATTATTACTCTTTATTTCAGACTCATGGTCCATATGAAAAGAAGAAAGAAAGAAGAGGAAAATACACACACAGAATTTAAAAGACATACAAGCTTGCATTCCAATGCTTCCGCAAACAGGAAAAATACCTTGTATCACTTAATATAACATCATTTAAGACCATTATGATACCATTTTTTTAATCATTCAATCGACATATGAAATTATACAGACAGTTCCTTAAGACAGCATGCAAAGTAGGTACATTATTAGATACAAACAATCGGCTTGCCCTTGTCCACCATGGATGTTTAAGCAAAATTCTTAGCGCATCATTAAATGCCACCTGGAGTTTTTGCATTTTAGCTTTAGCATACCTAAGAAAATAATGTACATTTCTACATTTTGGACTTTTATTTACGTTGCCTAGCAGGTTCTTTGTCTTATTTATGTTCTTGTACTATATTTTTTGTTTTGTACTATTTGATTGATCTTGAGTAAGTAAATAATGTACATTTCTACATTTTGGACTTTTATTTATGTTGCCTAGCAGCTATGGATTTTAATTTTACTATTATAGGTCAAGTCAAGTCACCTTTATTTATATAGCAGTTTAAACAAAATACATTGCGTCAAAGCAACTGAACAACATTCATTAGGAAAACAGTGTCAATAATGCAAAAATGATAGTTAAAGGCAGTTCATCCCTGGATTCAGTTATGTCATCTCTGTTCAGTTAAATAGTGTCTGTGCATTTATTTGCAATCAAGTCAACGATATCGCTGTAGATGAAGTGTCCCCAACTAAGCAAGCCAGAGGCGACAGCGGCAAGGAACCGAAACTCCATCGGTGACAGAATGGAGAAAAAAACCTTGGGAGAAACCAGGCTCAGTTGGGGGGCCAGTTCTCCTCTGACCAGACGAAACCAGTAGTTCAATTCCAGGCTGCAGCAAAGTCAGATTGTGCAGAAGAATCATCTGTTTCCTGTGGTCTTGTCCTGGTGGTTGTCTAAGACAAGGTCTTTGCAGGTGTAGCAATAAAAACTTCATAATCGCGGGAAGGAGGAGGCGGACATTCATATATAGGAAAAGGATCTGCCGCCCGCAGTTGATTTTGATATTCTAGGTATTATCAAATTGCCTGAGTTTTGAGAACGTAGCGGACGTAGAGGATTATAATGTAAAAGGAGCTCATTCAAATACTGAGGTGATAAACCATTCAGGGCTTTATAAGTAATAAGCAATATTTTAAAATCTATATAGGTGAACATATAGGTGCATATATACGTGCACATATGTACCTATATAGGTATATGTATGCACATATATATGTGTACATATATGTGTAAATATATGTGTGCATATATGTAGGCCTACATATATGTACATATAATATAGGAAAACGGACAATT